>NC_140594.1:1001942357-1002105881 GCF_964204655.1 Triturus cristatus | reverse complement strand
GAAGACGCGCCTTCTAATCCTGATGTCATTCTTCGCAAACCAACGCGTTATGTTGTATGTGTCTAGTTCCCATCTGCCTGTAGAGTGCCTTCTTAGCGCTATGGTCTGTGAGGAAGGTGCACTCCAGTGTCCCCCTTTAATTCTTGGAGACTAATTAATGAGATGCCTTCTTATCTATCAGCCCCTCTGGTGGAGTTTGTGGTCAGGTTGGGTGGAGTTTGTCGGTCAGGTTGGGTGGAGTTTGCCGGTCAGGTTGAGTGGAGTTTGTCGGTCAGGTTGAGTGGAGTTTGTCGGTCAGGTTGGGTGGAGTTTGCCGGTCAGGTTGAGTGGAGTTTGCCGGTCAGGTTGGGTGGAGTTTGCCGGTCATGTTGGGTGGAGTTTGCCAGTCAGGTTGCCGGCTCAACCCTGCGCTGAGTTGTGTTGTCTTGGACCCACAGATGAGATTTTCCTTTTCCTATGCCTGTGACGTCCTTTTCCAGGATTCAGGTTTCCATGTGTTTGTGTCCATGTAGCTGCTCGCCTAGAAGCCTCTGTGTCTCCCCGCCCCAGTGTCCGCATCTCTTGTCCCAGGGCAAGTGTCTCAGTATCCCCATTTCCAGGGCTTTAGGTTGGCTGTGTCCTGCCAGTCCTCAGCACCAGCAGTTCTAACAAGCAGGTGCCGAGACGGGTCCCTATCGGTCTCTCCATTTTTGCCCTCATCATCAGGGTGGAATTTTTTTTAAAACTCTGCAGCAGTTCCACCCTTCCCTGCCTTTGATGTAACTTCAAAAAAACTCATATATTCTTTCACAGTCTCATAATTTCACAACTGAAGCATTTTCAATATTATCTACAAGGAAGCCATAGTTGTTGCTTATATAGCATATGCAACTAAAAACAACTGACCAAGTCAATAGTCCTGGTTTATTGTGGGTGTAATGTTATTTGTTGTATTATATATCTGGGTGCACTGACAGAAGCAGCACAATACCAGTCGTGCGGCACACTATGCCAAGCACAGATTTTCAGCTTAGTGTTTTTAAGCCACGCCCTTAATTACATCGGCCACGCCCCTTAGAGAGACCCCTCAGTGTTTTCATCCCACTTAAAGTCCTGCCCATATCCATGCCTGCCCATCCCATTACCCCTAACCCCAGTTCAAGTTTCCATGACTCCAGCCCCAGTGTCAGTGTCTCCCCTTCCCTATGTCTGTGCCACACTTTCCCAGGATTTATGATTAAGGCTCCCGGTTTTAAGGTATTTATTTTTTGGATAGTTCCGTCTGTATTAATTCATATTTATTTTTTGCTACTTTTGTCTGTATCCATATTTATTTTGGGTTTTGTGGTAAAATGAAGCTGAAATGAGTATATTTCCATATTTATTTAACCGGTAAATATGCACTCATGCTTGAATGCCTACTAGGTTTCAATGTTGTAAACCCCCACAGAAGATAAAGCATAGCACTTATAGAAAGAATATGCATATTTCAGTATCAACCTTGAGCAAATCTACTGCTGTTAAACCATCTTTGCTAAAATTACTTTCTTTTTTAGCCCCATTACCTATCGATCCACACAGCTATTGCCCGGACAGTTATGGCAGATAGTATTTTGAACTACTCAAAAAGCAACACAATTTCCGTTTTTATCCACATTTAAAAATAAATACAGACAAGAAAAGGAATGTTTTCTGTCTGTATTTATCTGTAAAAATCAGTAAAAACGGAAAACAGGGAGCCTTATTTATGATTCAGGTGTCAGTTTCCATGTTTACTGCCAGCAAGGTCGCCATGTCTTCCTGTGACGGTATCCATGGCGCACTGTCTCAATGTCCATGTCTTCCTGGAACAGTATCCGTACACTCCTATCAGAGCGTCTGTGACTGTGCGTCCCAGACTCAGCTGCTTCCTCTTCCAGTATCCATGGCTCCCTGTCCCAGTGTCAGTTTCCCATGATTCAACTTTTCAGGTGTTAATTTCCATGTTCACCTCTAGGTGTCCATGTCTTCCTGCTCAGAGTCTGCCTCTCACTGACCAGCATCCATGACTCCCTGTCCTACTGTTAGTGTCACCCGGTTTCAGCATCTGCACCTCGTTATGGCACGGCCCACTTCTCCTTGTCCCAATATTCATGACTCACTGTCCCAGTACCTCCTACTCCCTGTCTCAGCGCCCAGTATCTGTGTCTTGTCCTGGTGCATTTATTTCCAAGTCTCCGAGTTAATGTTTCACTGTCCAGGTGCTCGGGTCTACTTCTCCCGTTGTCTGCACCCCACTGCCCAATTGTCCATTTCTCTCTGTCCCCAAATCCACGAATCCCTGTCCAGGTGTCCTTGTGTACCTACCCCAGGATTCTGTTTTCCATGTGATCTCTCTATATGTAGCCGCTATCCAAGTAAGCAGTTACCCTTGTCTCAGTATCTGCATCTTCCGGACTTTTATCCTTGACTCCTTGTCCCAGTGTTTGGTCGTTTTGCACATGTTCATGTATTTCCTCGTCTCAGAGTTCATTTTTCACTGTCCATGTGCTTGTGTCTGTCTCCCTTGATGTCTGTGTCTTCCTGTCACAATTTCCATTCTAAATTCACACTTGCACCCCTTCCTATCAGGTCCTAAATGGTATTACTCATTTGTAACCAAATCCCACACACCAAAATGTTCTATATAGGGTGCCTTGTGTTTGCAAGGCTGCTGCTACAGTAACAAATATTGGCAAAACCAATAAGCCTGGACTTTAAAAGGCTGAGCTATTGACTTTGCTAATGCATGTTTGCATTGGTATTAGGGAAAAAAAGAGGAATTCTGAAATGGCTGCCTGTGCGTGATGATATAGGCGTACAAATGCACTTTCACAGGCGGCCATCTTGGAATGTTTTTTCTAATAAAGACAAAACATTCCAAGATGTCTGCCGATGCATGCACATGTATGTGCCTAAAGTGAAGCATAGCACTGGTATTTTGGCACAATACTTTAAACTGTTAATTACTGTTTCAAGGTAGAACAGTAAATACAAAAAGAGCATGTGCGATGCCATGCAAACGAAGTGAGGAGCCCAGTAGCAGTGAGCTGTTGCAGTGCCCTTCCTGAAATAATTAAAGGCAGACAAATAAAGCAAGTGGAAAGGGGAGGGGTGAGGAGCTAAAAATGAGCAGAGAAGCATGCAGCTCGGTTGCTATGTGAAGCTACCAGGACTTTGCACAAGGCATTATCAAAGAAGATAACAATGAAGCCGGGGGTTGTGGGGTGTGAAGGGATAAGGGACAGATGATCAGGAGAGAATGGGGTGGTAAGTAGGTGTGAATAGAGAAAGAATCCCCAACCCATCCATAAAACACTACCTGGCACATGCATCAACGTAGGCTTTTGCGATTCCTTAATTGCGATTATTAAGGAATCGCAATTAAGGAATTGCAAAAGCCTATGCATGTAGGAATCGCTATAAAAATAGCGATTCCTACACATTCCTTAATTGCGACTCGCAAATTGCGAGTCGCAATTAAGGAATGCCGTCCCATTAATTCCTATGGGACTCCAGGCCCATAGGAATGAATTGGAGATTGCATGAGCAATTTGCGAGTACCAGTAGGTACTCGCCAATTGCTCATGCAATTCCAAGGGTGCAAGGGTGTCAAAATGACACCCTTTTGCACCCCTGAAATTGATCTGTACACATAAGTTGCACACACACATTCCCTTAGGGGCATGTGTGTGCGCAACATGAAACTTTGAAAAATGCACAAATGTTCATTTTTCAAAGTTTTTGCAAATTACCATGAAGTTCAACTTCATGGTAATTTGCTCCCCCTATTAGCGAAATCGCTAATTTTTTTACTTTAATGCATTGCATTTAAGGAATCTCAATTTGGGATTTCTTAA
This sequence comes from Triturus cristatus, assembly GCF_964204655.1. Taxonomy (NCBI): domain Eukaryota; kingdom Metazoa; phylum Chordata; class Amphibia; order Caudata; family Salamandridae; genus Triturus; species Triturus cristatus. The sequence goes on along the minus strand of NC_140594.1, from coordinate 1,002,102,024 downwards.
ATGCAATCGCAATTTAAGTAATCGCAATTTAGGGATTCCTTAAATTGCGATTTTTGCATTTGGGATGATGCATCCCAAATGCAAAAATACCGGTCGCAAAGGGGCAGATTCTGAGAATCTTCCTGTTTGCGACCGGTTTTTCCTTTGATGCATGTGCCTGTACATCTCATCTAGACCTGGATGTCCAACACCTACCTGAGCTCAACCCCACCAAGGCAGAATTTCTATTATTGCAAAGAACAACAAGCCACAACTTTTACATAGCCTGCTCAATGACATGAACCTACATGGGTTCTAAACCAAATGTCACCCAGTGCCAAGTTACTTAGATTCATCCTGAACACTTACATCACCCTGAAAGATTACACTGCCAAGAAAACAAATATGAGCTGGTATCAGCTGACTCTACTAAAGAAAGTGGATCCATGTTTCTCAGAGTTGGACTGTTCAAGTCCTCATACTCCATGTCTCCCGGAGAGTGACTTCGGATCTGCTGTTCAAGCCCTCATACTTTTGCATCTAGATGGTGGGAATGCCCAGCTCCATTGCCTCTTAGAAATTCAAAAGTCCCTTATTGGGGACATGCTACACGCGGAGCACATCTCATGCTTTCTAGAATTTCTGGTCTTCTACGTATATATTTGGATATGCTTCTGAACACATTGGCCACTTAATTCCTCTAAATGGTTGCCTGTATTCATTCATATCAGGCCGTGCATGGATCTTGTGTCCCCAGGATATCTATAGGTCATCTATCCTGATTTCTTCCTAAAAATGCGTGTCCGTGCGTAGACCTCTTTTTGTTCCTGGGGGAATCCTACAGATATTCACTTGGCCTTCCTGTAATCATGTTGACGCCTGTGTATCATCTACTGCCATTCATGAGCACATCTCATCCATGGTATGGATCTATCTATCTATCTATTTGTCTATCTGTCAATTTGTAGTGCAAGCCTGCACCATTTTTAAAACCAGCTCCATCATTTACTAAGCTATCTCGACAAGCAGGCCCTCCTTTGTAGAGGTCAAGTGTACTATCGCCAGTGGCTCTTTACAAACTCAGACCAAAGGCAAATATGTGTAAAAAAGAAAAAGAAAGCAACAAGCCCACTCCATGAACACATCTGGAACAACATCCCCATATCCATTACAACTTCACCACACTGATCCATACCAGAAAGAGTTGAAGGTGCATGTCTTTAAAGAACACTACACCATAATGCAGTAACTGTACACGGGTACTCTCAGACCCCAAGTGTCTCTTCAGTCACTCGTTGACAGTATCTCTGCATTAGACCGTGTACAGGACTCTGCTTGCTTTTGCCTGTGTTTGTGCTATACAGAATGCTAAAGCCAAAAGAACAAACTAGTCTGCTAGTAGCAGTGGAAAGATACATCTCTTCCAGACAAAAAGATGTTGAAGAAAGGCCTCAAAGTCAGAACAAACACAAGCAGAGGGAGCAAAAACAACTAGCCAAGAGTATCGAACTGACATAGACAATAGAACTATATAAATCATGAGCAAGCCCACTCTATGCACTTGAGTCAAAAAGGGCCTCCACGCTCGTGGTGGAGGCCATGCAGTCATGCGTGAGTCTCCACATTCTGGGAGAAATCTCCGCCATGAAAATTTTCATTGCGGAGAGTCTGCCTCGATGCAGAGACTCCCCCACGGCTGCGGAGACTCCCTCACGACTGCAGAGACTCCCTCACGACTGCGGGGCCTCCACCACGAGTGCGGAGGCCCTTTGTGAATCAGGCCCTCTGTATTTTTATATTATTGGTGCCATTTAAAGCTCACTGCTTCTCTTTAAATCTGAGTGTGAGATATAACAAAAACCTAAAAAAATACAAAGACTGTGCATCAGCCTGTTTCCCCTCCATCACAATATCATTTCTACCACAATAAAAGAATTACACAATCCTATAAGCAACCTGAACTTGTTTCCCAGGAGCTTGGCTGTAAATACACCAAGAGGAGCCCAGTGAGGAGGCAGGGGCGTAACACAGGCCCAAGCTCCAGGGGGCCCCCTCAGCACAGCACTCTGGCTGCAGAGCTCCTGATTGAGGCCGGAGAGGGCCCCTCCACGTGCCTTGCAGGGAGGCCCCCTCAAGTTTTGTTATGCCAGTGTGAGGAGGAGGAGAGTTAGCAAAGGTATCTCTCTATTCAGTCACTTGAGAAGTAGGAGTGGAGAGTGCAGAGAACACTGGCCCACTGAGTGACCGTGAAAACATTCCACTGAAGCGCCCGCCCCTTTGCTCTCACTGACGCTCATTCAGGACTCTAACCCGAAAGGTACACAGTGCGATACTTAAGATGGGACAGATCCCAGATTACAGGAGGACTAGATGTGACATTCAGTTGATAAGCCTACAGAGGCGTCCAGTGATAAAGTTGCTCTGCCAACAATACAAACAAGGCCTGGCAGGCATTTGTGCAGCAGCACCCTGTGCATATTTTACATAGCGATAAAAATGCCTCAAACATGAAGAAACATAACACGGCTGGGGAGCGTTGGAATCCAGTCCCAGGTTGTACATGTCCAGAACGTCCTATTACAAACTGTCCCTAGCTCATTGCAAATCTTTCAAAGGGGACTTGGTAGCACGGTCATCCGTTAACTCCATGTCAGCAAAAACTCCTGTGCATTCTGGGAGTTGTGGTCCTGTTTATGGTCTGGTTTGAAAGCCAGCAGTCACCAGACAATTATGTGAGGAACACTAAAGAGGGGCTTTGGCTCCGCCCACGTGTTGGGAGCCAGGAGTACATGTTTTGATTGGGCAGAAGTTGTGTGCTTCCACAAAAAAAGTGCTTGTCCTCCACGGAGCTGTTATCATTTTGTTAATTTACCTAGCTGTCTCAGCATGAACTTTTGGGTGCACACAAATGACATTGAAGTGTCTTTAATAACTAGAAAATGTATGGTGTATTTCTCTACAATTAAACAACAAAAGAGTGACAAGGGGATAGGGAGCAAAAAAGAGAGGCACGGGCAAAAACCAAAAATATTTGTTAAAAGAACCCTCACTCACCAACCTAGTTGGTGACATGCTTCATCATCGGGTTCCCACCAGAGAGGCCGAATGCCTCTCTGGTGTGCTGCGACGCCTGTGTTACAGCGGAGCTGGTTTCTGGTTGTGAAGGGAAGTGAGATTAAAAGGTAAATGATTTTAACCAATGACAAGTTTATTCTTGGCAAATCAAAAACCAATAAAAACGTGAATTGGGCAAGAACTGGCTAGTGATGTTAACCAGGGCTTGACCAATTTTTAGGTCGACATGTTTCTGCTTAAGGTGCCTAATCGGCTAAGCTTTCATCAGGACCAAGGGAGTCTCCACGGCGGTATGCACACTCTAAGGCGCACCCTAACCTGTGGAGATCAAATGGTAAAACTCACGGTTTTACCCAGGAGCCTCCTATTTATCCGGGGCTCAGAATGTCTGAAATAGAAAATAAGACAGACAAACCACATATAAAGAGACATACAAAGACAAAACATTGTTTGATTGCAGTTTTTAAAACGTGCTTGAGTGAACAAACATTTTCAGGAACCGTGCTGTACAACGAGAGTGGGTGTCTTAGTAGCGATATTAGCTATCAAGACCTTGATACGAGTGATTATTCGTCGTACATAACTTGTGAAAATGTGGACTGATATTCACAAGACAAAAAACACTACTTGTGTCTAATTACGATTACTTCAAGTGATGTCAGAACTACTGACAAGGTGCAATCGTAGTGGCTAATTGGCCGGAGTGAATGTCGAACATATAGCGAACTCGTGAAGTGGCAGGCATGCTAAAAACAAGCGTCTGTGGTGTTTGCCAGGCGCCGTTGCTCCAAAGCATGTCTAACATTAAAAATAGCTGCATGAAAAAACCAAATGGCCCTCTTACTTATGCTGTAGTAGTTACTAACATCATGGGTCCGGGAGGGGGGTAGTGAGCTATAGTATCTGGCGAGATAAAAAGCAGATCGTAACTGTTATCATCTGCTTTCGGAATAGAATTAGGAAGGAACCTAATGCGATGTCTTAACAGCGGTTCGTCAACTTACTTCCATGCTCGCACACTCCCGCGATCAACCTCGATCTGTCCTCCTCGGCCCGGATCTTAGTAAGTGTGCGGGGAACACGGAAGTAAATACTTCCTGGTTCCGATCATGTGATTGTTTCTACGTAAGTATTCGTGTGGTCTAACCCAATGGGGCGGGTGAATCCGAATGTAGAAAATGCCTTCCTATTGGTTGTATCCTCGTGATTAATGCAGAAGGAGGGGCGGGTAATGACGAATGTAGGGGCCGGATTCCTATTGGCTCTCCCCATGATTAGGAGGTTTGTGAGGTTGGAGCGTTTTATCTGTCAAAAGCTACCATGAGAAGCATGTAATATCGATATCTGATCCCCGGCTGTGAATTTTCTTATGTGCATAAGCGTGTGATGCAGTTAAAGACTGTTTTCCTGGATGTTAATATACCCGGGTTGGCATATATCGCATCCTAAGGAATATTTATGGGCAGCATGAACGAAGGAGTAGATGTCAACATGGTAATTCGTGCTGGCAAAAAACACAGAATGCAGTGTGTGGTTATAAGAACTACACGGAGGCTACTAAGGAGTTGATGTCATGTATGATGGAATCAGTTTTTCAATATGGAACCCCAAGGGATATTATCATTCAGTCCTTGGAGATGAGTAGATAAACGAAAAACCCAACGTTGTTCTTTCTCAAATAGCAGTTGTTGATTATTGGCTCCAGGCCTGAGTTTTTCGATGATCGTCCATCTCATGTCATTTGTGGTATGGTTCAACTGTAGATAATGTTCAGCCAATTTAGTGCTCAGTTTGCGACATCTGATGGTGCTGCGATGTTCGCAAATTCGCTGTTTCACCTTTCTGCTCGTCATTCCGACGTATCTCAATCCACATGGGCAAGTGATCATGTAGACCACATCGGTGGAATTGCAATTGGTGTGCATTCTCTGTATCCATTGTTTGCCATGTTCCAGTAGTAGATACTTAGAGGGGGAAGTTAAATGGCAAACACTGCATGACCCGCAGGGGTAGTGGCCCACAATGGGCGAAAGGCCCCACGTACTGGTAATGGACTGATCTTGGTTTCTTTCTTGAACTTTTGGACGGGTATGTACAAGGGAGTCCTTAATACTTCTTGCTCTCTTATAAGAGAATAATGGCTTCTCCCAATCATGTTTATTGCTTGTCAGTATATGCCAATTTTTCTTTATGGACTTGCTCACTGCGTTGGAGGCTGCGTTGTAAGTTGTGACGCAGGTGAGAGGTGTAGTGTCCTGATCACCTTTCTCATAAACTTCCAGAAGGGCTTCTCTGTTCTGGTTGCGAGCTCGTTTGTTACTTTTTGCCAATATTTTGGTAGGGTATCCACGATCTTTCAATTTGGCCGTAAGATCATTGGCTTGTTTTTTGTACATTGAGACCTCGCTACAGTTACGACGGAGCCGTAGGTACTGTCCGAATGGCAGGTTTTCCCTCAATGGACGAGGGTGGTAACTGGTGAAATGCAGAAGATTGTTTTTTGCCGTTGGTTTGTGGTGGGTTTTAGTTTGAAGGGTATCGCCTACCCTGGTAATTACCACATCCAAGAAGATCATTACATCTTTATTGTGAGAATGTGTGAAATTGAGGTGAGCATCACATTCATTCACCCAGTTATAGAAGTCAAGGAGGGAATCCTCAGAACCCTGCCAGATGATCAAGACGTCATCAATATATCTTTTCCAAAAGAAAATATTGGACGAAAAAGGGTTTTGTGGCGTTAGGATGAATTTACTCTCAAAATCAAATACATACAGCCCTGCTACCGAAGGCGCAAAAGTGCTGCCCATAGATGTGCCGGTCGACTGTAAAAACAGATTGCCCTTGTATTCGAAGAAATTTCTTTTTAATGCAAGTGTGGCACATGCGATCACAAATTCACGCGGAGTTGTATGGTTCCAAGGGCTGGAATCAAGGGTGCTCCTGATTACATTGATGGTGTCATCCTGGTGAATACAGGTGTACAGGCTTTCAATGTCCATGGTCACCAGAAAAATTACTCCATCCGGAAGAGTGATCTCTTGGAGGAGGGCCAGTAGACTTTTCGTGTCTTTCAGGTAGGTGCTGGTAGCCTGTATCAATGGTTTCAGGAAGAAGTCACAATAACGTGACAAAGGTTCCAAAAGAGAGCCAATCCCAGATACTATGGGACGTCCAGGAGGAGGTATCCTGTTCTTGTGAGTTTTAGGGAGAGTGTAGAAGTAAGGGATGATACCCTCACTGGTTGTGAGGTAAGTTGCTTCTTGTTTGGTGATAAAACCCTGGGTTTCCGCATTTTCAACCAGTTGGTGAATTGTATTGCGGAGTTCATCGGTAGGGTCAGTAGCAAGAGGAGTATAGCTGATAGGGTCATTGAGGAGGCGTCTGCATTCCGAGTCGTAAGCAGTAGTATCTTGTATTACTACTCCGCCACCTTTGTCTGCCGATTTTATCACGATGTTAGGGTTGGCTTGTAACGAATGTAAGGCTTGGAATTCACCAGTTTTCATGTTCTTGAAGCGATTCGGTTCTACAAAGGCGTCAATATCGTTGGATACCGCCTGTTCAAACGCTATGATCTCCGGTGGAATAGCATAAGGAGGCGGGGTGAAGGTGGATTTTACCTTAAACCCTGTGTCACTTTGTAGCGGCTGGGTGTTATCCAGAGGCTGTCTTTCAAAGAAACTCTTAAGTTTCAGTTTCCTGAAGAAACTTGATAGTTCACATTTGAGTTTGAATTTGTCGAAGCGGGCCGTAGGTACAAAGCCTAGTCCCTTTTCCAAGACTGATGTCTCATCAGGTGTCAGTACCACTGAGGAGAGATTCGTAATCAAACTCTTTGGTTGCTGGGGCCTGCTCGTGGTGCCTTGCTCCGCGTGTTGTCCCCCACTGTTTCGTCCTGTTGCCATTGGACTTGAGTTTGTCCTCTTCTCCGTCCGCGGCCTCTTCTGCCCCTCTCTAAAAAAGGGGGGGCGATACTGGTTCTGTTGGAATTGGGGATGTGGTAAAAAGCCAGGGTTCCAACCCATCATAGGGTGGAATGGTGGGGGTTGGAAAGATGATTGCTGGAAGGGATGCCAGGTCTGGTTGTTATATTGTCGCCTATTTCTTCCTCTTCCCCGTTGGCGTGCTTTATAGCTATCACCACTGGAATCACTTGCTGTCGAACCATCAAACGAACTATCCGTATTGTAGTCATTTCTTGAAGGTGGAGTGTAGTCGGGGCTAGTGTATGGGTATGCCTTTGTATAGGACCATCTTGTTAAATCCTTCTGGAATTTCTGTGCTTTGGATTGCGTGAGGGAATCCTTGTACTTATTAATCTCTTTATTCAGTTCGTCCAATCGTTTTTTGTAGCCAGTTAAGGTAGTTCTGAAGTGGGTTTCCGTTAGTTGGATCTCTACCATAATAGCCTCCGAGAGCCTTAGTGCTGTTTTTATTATAAGCACTAACCAATCCCTGGTACAGTGCCAGGCGATCTGTGCCCATTCTTTTCTGAATTGTGCATCATCCAGAAAAATGCGAGGGGCGTTGGTAACCAGCAGACCTTTGGGTGCTATGTTGTTTCTTAAGTACTCAGTGAGGATTGTGCCATGGAGAATGGTACGTATTCGCCCTCTTTTTTGTTCGCTCAATTTATCCCACTCTGTGGTTTGTGAGATTGTTTGGGCGATCGAGGGGTCAGAAAAAAGTGAGGGGTCTGCCAATAGAGCATCCACCTCTTCATTCGAGTAAGAGAGGCCAAGGTTATCCATGCTGCTATAAGTAGAGTCGCTAAAGTAGGGCAAAAAGAAAGGGAGTTAACCCTCGCAGCTGTGCGCTGCAAAATATCACAGAAACAAAGAGAGGGTGAGGGACTATCACTCTTGTTCCCCCAGGTTAAATCAATTAAACAACAAGAGTGACAAGGGGATAGGGAGCAAAAAAGAGAGGCACGGGCAAAAACCAAAAATATTTGTTAAAAGAACCCTCACTCACCAACCTAGTTGGTGACATGCTTCATCATCGGGTTCCCACCAGAGAGGCCGAATGCCTCTCTGGTGTGCTGCGACGCCTGTGTTACAGCGGAGCTGGTTTCTGGTTGTGAAGGGAAGTGAGATTAAAAGGTAAATGATTTTAACCAATGACAAGTTTATTCTTGGCAAATCAAAAACCAATAAAAACGTGAATTGGGCAAGAACTGGCTAGTGATGTTAACCAGGGCTTGACCAATTTTTAGGTCGACATGTTTCTGCTTAAGCAGCCTGGGCTTAAGTGCTTAAGTGACACAGGGTTTAAGGTAAAATCCACCTTCACCCCGCCTCCTTATGCTATTCCACCGGAGATCATAGCGTTTGAACAGGCGGTATCCAACGATATTGACGCCTTTGTAGAACCGAATCGCTTCAAGAACATGAAAACTGGTGAATTCCAAGCCTTACATTCGTTACAAGCCAACCCTAACATCGTGATAAAATCGGCAGACAAAGGTGGCGGAGTAGTAATACAAGATACTACTGCTTACGACTCGGAATGCAGACGCCTCCTCAATGACCCTATCAGCTATACTCCTCTTGCTACTGACCCTACCGATGAACTCCGCAATACAATTCACCAACTGGTTGAAAATGCGGAAACCCAGGGTTTTATCACCAAACAAGAAGCAACTTACCTCACAACCAGTGAGGGTATCATCCCTTACTTCTACACTCTCCCTAAAACTCACAAGAACAGGATACCTCCTCCTGGACGTCCCATAGTATCTGGGATTGGCTCTCTTTTGGAACCTTTGTCACGTTATTGTGACTTCTTCCTGAAACCATTGATACAGGCTACCAGCACCTACCTGAAAGACACGAAAAGTCTACTGGCCCTCCTCCAAGAGATCACTCTTCCGGATGGAGTAATTTTTCTGGTGACCATGGACATTGAAAGCCTGTACACCTGTATTCCCCAGGATGACACCATCAATGTAATCAGGAGCACCCTTGATTCCAGCCCTTGGAACCATACAACTCCGCGTGAATTTGTGATCGCATGTGCCACACTTGCATTAAAAAGAAATTTCTTCGAATACAAGGGCAATCTGTTTTTACAGTCGACCGGCACATCTATGGGCAGCACTTTTGCGCCTTCGGTAGCAGGGCTGTATGTATTTGATTTTGAGAGTAAATTCATCCTAACGCCACAAAACCCTTTTTCGTCCAATATTTTCTTTTGGAAAAGATATATTGATGACGTCTTGATCATCTGGCAGGGTTCTGAGGATTCCCTCCTTGACTTCTATAACTGGGTGAATGAATGTGATGCTCACCTCAATTTCACACATTCTCACAATAAAGATGTAATGATCTTCTTGGTTGTGGTAATTACCAGGGTAGGCGATACCCTTCAAACTAAAACCCACCACAAACCAACGGCAAAAAACAATCTTCTGCATTTCACCAGTTACCACCCTCGTCCATTGAGGGAAAACCTGCCATTCGGACAGTACCTACGGCTCCGTCGTAACTGTAGCGAGGTCTCAATGTACAAAAAACAAGCCAATGATCTTACGGCCAAATTGAAAGATCGTGGATACCCTACCAAAATATTGGCAAAAAGTAACAAACGAGCTCGCAACCAGAACAGAGAAGCCCTTCTGGAAGTTTATGAGAAAGGTGATCAGGACACTACACCTCTCACCTGCGTCACAACTTACAACGCAGCCTCCAACGCAGTGAGCAAGTCCATAAAGAAAAATTGGCATATACTGACAAGCAATAAACATGATTGGGAGAAGCCATTATTCTCTTATAAGAGAGCAAGAAGTATTAAGGACTCCCTTGTACATACCCGTCCAAAAGTTCAAGAAAGAAACCAAGATCAGTCCATTACCAGTACGTGGGGCCTTTCGCCCATTGTGGGCCACTACCCCTGCGGGTCATGCAGTGTTTGCCATTTAACTTCCCCCTCTAAGTATCTACTACTGGAACATGGCAAACAATGGATACAGAGAATGCACACCAATTGCAATTCCACCGATGTGGTCTACATGATCACTTGCCCATGTGGATTGAGATACGTCGGAATGACGAGCAGAAAGGTGAAACAGCGAATTTGCGAACATCGCAGCACCATCAGATGTCGCAAACTGAGCACTAAATTGGCTGAACATTATCTACAGTTGAACCATACCACAAATGACATGAGATGGACGATCATCGAAAAACTCAGGCCTGGAGCCAATAATCAACAACTGCTATTTGAGAAAGAACAACGTTGGGTTTTTCGTTTATCTACTCATCTCCAAGGACTGAATGATAATATCCCTTGGGGTTCCATATTGAAAAACTGATTCCATCATACATGACATCAACTCCTTAGTAGCCTCCGTGTAGTTCTTATAACCACACACTGCATTCTGTGTTTTTTGCCAGCACGAATTACCATGTTGACATCTACTCCTTCGTTCATGCTGCCCATAAATATTCCTTAGGATGCGATATATGCCAACCCGGGTATATTAACATCCAGGAAAACAGTCTTTAACTGCATCACACGCTTATGCACATAAGAAAATTCACAGCCGGGGATCAGATATCGATATTACATGCTTCTCATGGTAGCTTTTGACAGATAAAACGCTCCAACCTCACAAACCTCCTAATCATGGGGAGAGCCAATAGGAATCCGGCCCCTACATTCGTCATTACCCGCCCCTCCTTCTGCATTAATCACGAGGATACAACCAATAGGAAGGCATTTTCTACATTCGGATTCACCCGCCCCATTGGGTTAGACCACACGAATACTTACGTAGAAACAATCACATGATCGGAACCAGGAAGTATTTACTTCCGTGTTCCCCGCACACTTACTAAGATCCGGGCCGAGGAGGACAGATCGAGGTTGATCGCGGGAGTGTGCGAGCATGGAAGTAAGTTGACGAACCGCTGTTAAGACATCGCATTAGGTTCCTTCCTAATTCTATTCCGAAAGCAGATGATAACAGTTACGATCTGCTTTTTATCTCGCCAGATACTATAGCTCACTACCCCCCTCCCGGACCCATGATGTTAGTAACTACTACAGCATAAGTAAGAGGGCCATTTGGTTTTTTCATGCAGCTATTTTTAATGTTAGACATGCTTTGGAGCAACGGCGCCTGGCAAACACCACAGACGCTTGTTTTTAGCATGCCTGCCACTTCACGAGTTCGCTATATGTTCGACATTCACTCCGGCCAATTAGCCACTACGATTGCACCTTGTCAGTAGTTCTGACATCACTTGAAGTAATCGTAATTAGACACAAGTAGTGTTTTTTGTCTTGTGAATATCAGTCCACATTTTCACAAGTTATGTACGACGAATAATCACTCGTATCAAGGTCTTGATAGCTAATATCGCTACTAAGACACCCACTCTCGTTGTACAGCACGGTTCCTGAAAATGTTTGTTCACTCAAGCACGTTTTAAAAACTGCAATCAAACAATGTTTTGTCTTTGTATGTCTCTTTATATGTGGTTTGTCTGTCTTATTTTCTATTTCAGACATTCTGAGCCCCGGATAAATAGGAGGCTCCTGGGTAAAACCGTGAGTTTTACCATTTGATCTCCACAGGTTAGGGTGCGCCTTAGAGTGTGCATACCGCCGTGGAGACTCCCTTGGTCCTGATGAAAGCTTAGCCGATTAGGCACCTTAAGCAGAAACATGTCGACCTAAAAATTGGTCAAGCCCTGGTTAACATCACTAGCCAGTTCTTGCCCAATTCACGTTTTTATTGGTTTTTGATTTGCCAAGAATAAACTTGTCATTGGTTAAAATCATTTACCTTTTAATCTCACTTCCCTTCACAACCAGAAACCAGCTCCGCTGTAACACAGGCGTCGCAGCACACCAGAGAGGCATTCGGCCTCTCTGGTGGGAACCCGATGATGAAGCATGTCACCAACTAGGTTGGTGAGTGAGGGTTCTTTTAACAAATATTTTTGGTTTTTGCCCGTGCCTCTCTTTTTTGCTCCCTATCCCCTTGTCACTCTTTTGTTGTTTAATTGATTTAACCTGGGGGAACAAGAGTGATAGTCCCTCACCCTCTCTTTGTTTCTGTGATATTTTGCAGCGCACAGCTGCGAGGGTTAACTCCCTTTCTTTTTGCCCTACTTTAGCGACTCTACTTATAGCAGCATGGATAACCTTGGCCTCTCTTACTCGAATGAAGAGGTGGATGCTCTATTGGCAGACCCCTCACTTTTTTCTGACCCCTCGATCGCCCAAACAATCTCACAAACCACAGAGTGGGATAAATTGAGCGAACAAAAAAGAGGGCGAATACGTACCATTCTCCATGGCACAATCCTCACTGAGTACTTAAGAAACAACATAGCACCCAAAGGTCTGCTGGTTACCAACGCCCCTCGCATTTTTCTGGATGATGCACAATTCAGAAAAGAATGGGCACAGATCGCCTGGCACTGTACCAGGGATTGGTTAGTGCTTATAATAAAAACAGCACTAAGGCTCTCGGAGGCTATTATGGTAGAGATCCAACTAACGGAAACCCACTTCAGAACTACCTTAACTGGCTACAAAAAACGATTGGACGAACTGAATAAAGAGATTAATGAGTACAAGGATTCCCTCACGCAATCCAAAGCACAGAAATTCCAGAAGGATTTAACAAGATGGTCCTATACAAAGGCATACCCATACACTAGCCCCGACTACACTCCACCTTCAAGAAATGACTACAATACGGATAGTTCGTTTGATGGTTCGACAGCAAGTGATTCCAGTGGTGATAGCTATAAAGCACGCCAACGGGGAAGAGGAAGAAATAGGCGACAATATAACAACCAGACCTGGCATCCCTTCCAGCAATCATCTTTCCAACCCCCACCATTCCACCCTATGATGGGTTGGAACCCTGGCTTTTTACCACATCCCCAATTCCAACAGAACCAGTATCGCCCCCCCTTTTTTAGAGAGGGGCAGAAGAGGCCGCGGACGGAGAAGAGGACAAACTCAAGTCCAATGGCAACAGGACGAAACAGTGGGGGACAACACGCGGAGCAAGGCACCACGAGCAGGCCCCAGCAACCAAAGAGTTTGATTACGAATCTCTCCTCAGTGGTACTGACACCTGATGAGACATCAGTCTTGGAAAAGGGACTAGGCTTTGTACCTACGGCCCGCTTCGACAAATTCAAACTCAAATGTGAACTATCAAGTTTCTTCAGGAAACTGAAACTTAAGAGTTTCTTTGAAAGACAGCCTCTGGATAACACCCAGCCGCTACAAAGTGACACAGGGTTTAAGGTAAAATCCACCTTCACCCCGCCTCCTTATGCTATTCCACCGGAGATCATAGCGTTTGAACAGGCGGTATCCAACGATATTGACGCCTTTGTAGAACCGAATCGCTTCAAGAACATGAAAACTGGTGAATTCCAAGCCTTACATTCGTTACAAGCCAACCCTAACATCGTGATAAAATCGGCAGACAAAGGTGGCGGAGTAGTAATACAAGATACTACTGCTTACGACTCGGAATGCAGACGCCTCCTCAATGACCCTATCAGCTATACTCCTCTTGCTACTGACCCTACCGATGAACTCCGCAATACAATTCACCAACTGGTTGAAAATGCGGAAACCCAGGGTTTTATCACCAAACAAGAAGCAACTTACCTCACAACCAGTGAGGGTATCATCCCTTACTTCTACACTCTCCCTAAAACTCACAAGAACAGGATACCTCCTCCTGGACGTCCCATAGTATCTGGGATTGGCTCTCTTTTGGAACCTTTGTCACGTTATTGTGACTTCTTCCTGAAACCATTGATACAGGCTACCAGCACCTACCTGAAAGACACGAAAAGTCTACTGGCCCTCCTCCAAGAGATCACTCTTCCGGATGGAGTAATTTTTCTGGTGACCATGGACATTGAAAGCCTGTACACCTGTATTCCCCAGGATGACACCATCAATGTAATCAGGAGCACCCTTGATTCCAGCCCTTGGAACCATACAACTCCGCGTGAATTTGTGATCGCATGTGCCACACTTGCATTAAAAAGAAATTTCTTCGAATACAAGGGCAATCTGTTTTTACAGTCGACCGGCACATCTATGGGCAGCACTTTTGCGCCTTCGGTAGCAGGGCTGTATGTATTTGATTTTGAGAGTAAATTCATCCTAACGCCACAAAACCCTTTTTCGTCCAATATTTTCTTTTGGAAAAGATATATTGATGACGTCTTGATCATCTGGCAGGGTTCTGAGGATTCCCTCCTTGACTTCTATAACTGGGTGAATGAATGTGATGCTCACCTCAATTTCACACATTCTCACAATAAAGATGTAATGATCTTCTTGGATGTGGTAATTACCAGGGTAGGCGATACCCTTCAAACTAAAACCCACCACAAACCAACGGCAAAAAACAATCTTCTGCATTTCACCAGTTACCACCCTCGTCCATTGAGGGAAAACCTGCCATTCGGACAGTACCTACGGCTCCGTCGTAACTGTAGCGAGGTCTCAATGTACAAAAAACAAGCCAATGATCTTACGGCCAAATTGAAAGATCGTGGATACCCTACCAAAATATTGGCAAAAAGTAACAAACGAGCTCGCAACCAGAACAGAGAAGCCCTTCTGGAAGTTTATGAGAAAGGTGATCAGGACACTACACCTCTCACCTGCGTCACAACTTACAACGCAGCCTCCAACGCAGTGAGCAAGTCCATAAAGAAAAATTGGCATATACTGACAAGCAATAAACATGATTGGGAGAAGCCATTATTCTCTTATAAGAGAGCAAGAAGTATTAAGGACTCCCTTGTACATACCCGTCCAAAAGTTCAAGAAAGAAACCAAGATCAGTCCATTACCAGTACGTGGGGCCTTTCGCCCATTGTGGGCCACTACCCCTGCGGGTCATGCAGTGTTTGCCATTTAACTTCCCCCTCTAAGTATCTACTACTGGAACATGGCAAACAATGGATACAGAGAATGCACACCAATTGCAATTCCACCGATGTGGTCTACATGATCACTTGCCCATGTGGATTGAGATACGTCGGAATGACGAGCAGAAAGGTGAAACAGCGAATTTGCGAACATCGCAGCACCATCAGATGTCGCAAACTGAGCACTAAATTGGCTGAACATTATCTACAGTTGAATCATACCACAAATGACATGAGATGGACGATCATCGAAAAACTCAGGCCTGGAGCCAATAATCAACAACTGCTATTTGAGAAAGAACAACGTTGGGTTTTTCGTTTATCTACTCATCTCCAAGGACTGAATGATAATATCCCTTGGGGTTCCATATTGAAAAACTGATTCCATCATACATGACATCAACTCCTTAGTAGCCTCCGTGTAGTTCTTATAACCACACACTGCATTCTGTGTTTTTTGCCAACACGAATTACCATGTTGACATCTACTCCTTCGTTCATGCTGCCCATAAATATTCCTTAGGATGCGATATATGCCAACCCGGGTATATTAACATCCAGGAAAACAGTCTTTAACTGCATCACACGCTTATGCACATAAGAAAATTCACAGCCGGGGATCAGATATCGATATTACATGCTTCTCATGGTAGCTTTTGACAGATAAAACGCTCCAACCTCACAAACCTCCTAATCATGGGGAGAGCCAATAGGAATCCGGCCCCTACATTCGTCATTACCCGCCCCTCCTTCTGCATTAATCACGAGGATACAACCAATAGGAAGGCATTTTCTACATTCGGATTCACCCGCCCCATTGGGTTAGACCACACGAATACTTACGTAGAAACAATCACATGATCGGAACCAGGAAGTATTTACTTCCGTGTTCCCCGCACACTTACTAAGATCCGGGCCGAGGAGGACAGATCGAGGTTGATCGCGGGAGTGTGCGAGCATGGAAGTAAGTTGACGAACCGCTGTTAAGACATCGCATTAGGTTCCTTCCTAATTCTATTCCGAAAGCAGATGATAACAGTTACGATCTGCTTTTTATCTCGCCAGATACTATAGCTCACTACCCCCCTCCCGGACCCATGATGTTAGTAACTACTACAGCATAAGTAAGAGGGCCATTTGGTTTTTTCATGCAGCTATTTTTAATGTTAGACATGCTTTGGAGCAACGGCGCCTGGCAAACACCACAGACGCTTGTTTTTAGCATGCCTGCCACTTCACGAGTTCGCTATATGTTCGACATTCACTCCGGCCAATTAGCCACTACGATTGCACCTTGTCAGTAGTTCTGACATCACTTGAAGTAATCGTAATTAGACACAAGTAGTGTTTTTTGTCTTGTGAATATCAGTCCACATTTTCACAAGTTATGTACGACGAATAATCACTCGTATCAAGGTCTTGATAGCTAATATCGCTACTAAGACACCCACTCTCGTTGTACAGCACGGTTCCTGAAAATGTTTGTTCACTCAAGCACGTTTTAAAAACTGCAATCAAACAATGTTTTGTCTTTGTATGTCTCTTTATATGTGGTTTGTCTGTCTTATTTTCTATTTCAGACATTCTGAGCCCCGGATAAATAGGAGGCTCCTGGGTAAAACCGTGAGTTTTACCATTTGATCTCCACAGGTTAGGGTGCGCCTTAGAGTGTGCATACCGCCGTGGAGACTCCCTTGGTCCTGATGAAAGCTTAGCCGATTAGGCACCTTAAGCAGAAACATGTCGACCTAAAAATTGGTCAAGCCCTGGTTAACATCACTAGCCAGTTCTTGCCCAATTCACGTTTTTATTGGTTTTTGATTTGCCAAGAATAAACTTGTCATTGGTTAAAATCATTTACCTTTTAATCTCACTTCCCTTCACAACCAGAAACCAGCTCCGCTGTAACACAGGCGTCGCAGCACACCAGAGAGGCATTCGGCCTCTCTGGTGGGAACCCGATGATGAAGCATGTCACCAACTAGGTTGGTGAGTGAGGGTTCTTTTAACAAATATTTTTGGTTTTTGCCCGTGCCTCTCTTTTTTGCTCCCTATCCCCTTGTCACTCTTTTGTTGTTTAATTGATTTAACCTGGGGGAACAAGAGTGATAGTCCCTCACCCTCTCTTTGTTTCTGTGGTATTTCTCTACAAGCCACACAGATGGGAGTTAGGCAGTCATTACCTTACATAGATGTTTAGGTCTAGCTTGAAAAGTCAACTGTCACCTGACCTTTAACCATAACTAAAATTATACTTCAGTGTTTTGCTTCCACACAAATACATATCCATTCCCATGCTTTTAACTTTCAAGACTTCATAATACCATACAACATTCCTTTAAAGGCAGGCCTATTGGTATTGCCAATGCTTGTTTCCTTCATCTAATCCAACCAAATAAAAATTTGTGAATGAAAAGCTCAGGAATGGGGCATTGTGTCCTCGAAGACCTAGAGCATTCAGGCCCCATAATATTTAATGGGTCACTGTCCCTGTTTGCGGCACGGTGCATCTTAATATAAGGATGTATCCTATTAGAATTATTGCACTGCTCCAAGGGCAGCCTTGAACCCGCGTCTGTACTGGCGGCAGTGCATTCAGTGAATATGGAGCAGCTGCATACAAGCCGCTCTGTGTTTCACAATGCAGGCGGCAGCTGCCTGCATTTTAAAAAGTGGACATAGAATCCCCTGCAGGTGGTCGAACTGAGTGACTGCACCCGCCTGCTGGGGAACTGTTTGTGTGGTTCATTGGACCCCCTTTGCCCACTCCAGTGAGGAAATATGAATTTTGTGATCAGTTATGTCCCCTATCGTAGACCCCAACGGCTCCATGTGCATGCTATAAGTACATGTATGTTCCCTCCAGTTCCAGTTTTGAAGACGCAAATATATGTGCGTCCACCGTCAACATGTCCTCTTTCAGATCCGCAATGAATGGGTCAGATATTCCATTCCTAAGTATGAAAGGCCACCGACTTTATGTGGTTCACTTTCCACATTTTACAGATTCAGGCGAGTAGGCCCTGAATTCTGCCATCAAGCCTTTTCCTGCCTTCTGCCTCTGAAAGCTCCAGTCTGAGCCTGCATCTGTATCCATGAACTTTGTCCTACTCCCTGCGCGGCTAACGGTGCCTGATCCAGCCTGTTGCCTGCCAAAAAACTGTATTTCACCTTCAAGATTATCTACTCCGCTCCTCATCCGATGCATTCCTGTCTAGTAGTTTAGGTAAACATTCCTCCAGCTACCGTGCAAAGGGCCAGGCCTCGCTGTCCTCATGCAAGTAATTCATAGCCCCCGTTACCATGGAATATTCCTACCCCCTCGCATCTCATGTAGACACTTAGACGCTTGTACACGCACTAACAGTCAGTATAGAATAGATTCTATACTAGAGACCTTTCCTTTTGGATAACACAGTTCTTTAAACATAGGATATTAGATATGATTTGGGATTAGGTTGACATGACCCCCAGACTTCTGTCTCCACATGTAGAGCTAAATGTCAAGTCCCCTTCATCCTCTAGTTGCACGTCAATCACACGTCATGCGGCTGCGCGCGCATCTCTGCCAAATATTTCTGCTGACATTGCAGGATTCTCTTATGGATCCACCCACTTGTGACATCATGTATGATGACGTTTATTAAATTACGCCCATATATCCGCCTCTATTAGTTACGTATGCACATTTTATCTGTACTATCAGCTGTTACGCCTCTTGCATCTGTTTCGCTGTAATGTATTTCCTATAAAACTGCTTATCTGTCAATAATGTATGCCCTTCCTTCCTGAACTTTCGTGGTGATGGAATAGAAAGCCTGCAATTCGAATTGTATTCCTTTGTATAGGAATAAAGCCTTTTAAAACCTCTAATACCACGGATTCTGCCTCTTATATTTACTGAGTTATTCTTACTAGACTTTACCGCATAAAAAATAGTACCGGTAATGAAATATTTACCACACAAATTGGCGCCCGAATAGGGACACTTTCTCATCTCACGCGCCGGCGGTGCTTTGCAGGCCCGGTCTCCTGCCACAGCTGAACGGACAAAAACGCGTACCTGCAGGATTTCCTGTATCTCCCTCCGGCCAAGCGGGGACGACTGAGGCTGCGATCAACACCCAGACGAGGCGGTGAGAAGTGCGAAGTATCCCGACCAGAGCCTAGCTGAGAGAGCAAGATCCGAGGTATACAGAGGCCCACCAGGTTCCGAAGTTCCGAGTCCAGTCGAGTCGAGTCCAGTCCGGTCCAGTTTCAGTTCCGTTCCGAGGCCTTCCGTTCCGAGCTACCCGGTGAGTACCATTACCGGGGAGGCATTTAACGTGCACATAGTCTGTGCCGGTCAAGACGGGTTTGGGTACACAAATCCGGTCTGCACTGTTTTAGCAGTGTATCTGTACTGTTTAGCAGTATATATAGTATGTCTTGCATATAAATAAGTATTATCTAGTGTCAGTATTATGTCAGTAACTAGTTTTCTATTAGTTATCATCGTTCGTAAAACTGTTAAGTGTTAAAATGTTTTAAATACGTTCTATATATTGTGGTGTGAATGACTGTTCATTATTGTGTTTATTGTATAAATTGTGTTCTAGTAATAAGGTCTAAAAATGCCGCTCTTTTCGAAACTAAGACAGATCAAAACTAGAAAAGGGGTACTCGAAGAAGCTGTTCCCATCCCACCTAGGGACACTCCAGGGTACTTTATGTATCATAAGCATGGCCTAGATGCCGTATTATTTCTTGATTTATGGGTGGACTACACCAAAGAGTTACCAGAGAGTCAGAGATGGCCTGCAGCGGGGACCTGGGATGCAGATTGCATCATGAGAGTGGAAGAAGAATTATGGAAAAAGAAAGCCAGACAGTCACAGAAAGATGCCATTGAATTATGGCGTAAAGAATCATATAGACGTACAGAAAAAGCGCTCAGACAGGAAGAGAAAGGTAGAGAGAATTCAAACAAAACTCGAGAAAATCTATTACTTGAGGAAGGTACCCGAGTAAAATCAGAACAAGTAGATAGACAAAGAAACACTCTTATGAATGGTATGTATCCTCTTCTGGCCGAAGGGTTACCTAAGGCTACCCCGGAAATACCAAAAGACTTAACTCCTCCATTGCTCCCGATAAAAGCACATCCTAAAACACATCCCAAAACAGCAAAGGACGTTTTCCTTTCCTCCTATTTAGATGACGTAGCTCCCGAGTATGCTAATGCCATACCACACATACCGCTTGCCGATGGTGTTCAACACCAAGAGCATCCGTCTGTATCCCCGCAACTACAAACTCCTACACAAGTTCCCACAGGTCCGTCCGTTTCTACAGTTTTTCCCGCATCTACAATCTCTATCCTACGCCCAACGAATCCTTTTGTGCCTAGCACCTCAGATGGTGCTACAGGAGGTACGACAGACATGTTTGCCACCCCGCTGCGAAATAAACAGACCCTTAGAGATCTAGCACTCCAACGTACACCCCAACTAGCGACATCCGACATGTTTAAAGAACAGCTTGTGGATTGTAGATACGACCCAGTACCAGGTAGACAGGACAAATTGCTCATATCATCACTACGTATACGACGAGCTACATTATATTTAATGACGATACCAGGAATGGGTGAACACCTAGACGAAATATATCGCTTTGTCCAAACAGGGCGAGGCCCAGAAAGTATTAACGAAGCTATGGAATACCAGAAAGTGGATGTCCAAAGACAACTACTACGTTTTTTCATAAATTGCGTAATTAGGAATCAAGACAGGCCTGGGGCAGATCACGATACCATGCAAAGACTTGCCAAATGGGGTCAGAACATATCAGAAGAGAAACATGATAGACAGGCGTGTATAATCGCCATGTGTCGAAAGATCCGCAAGGAAGTAGAACGAATACATAAAGAAAGACGAGAAACAGACAGAGTAGAATCAGAAGAAGAGGAGGAGCAAGAATCAGAGCAACTAGAAACGATAGCTTATGTAGGTAGAGGAAGACCCCATAATAATACTAGAGGCTTTAATGATCCGATACGTCCGATACGTCCAGAATGTAATAGACATTTTCCAAATCCTATGTTAAATACAAGATCTCCTGAACACCTATTCCAAGCCGCTGATAAATTACTCCGAGATCGAAGGGGGTACCACATGCTCGATTCCATGGACGAACAAGAATTAGCCAGATCAGCAGTACAATGGGCTGACAGTCCCAGTGAATACAATGATGATGTACTTGCACACACGTTTCTGAATCTTGACCCATACGAACAGCGTTTAGCTAGTATATACATGATTCAACACCTCCTTATATTATATAAAAGCCAACACTCCGATCCAGGACCCTTACCTGACATATTGACAGAACTACTCACGAATATATGGAGAGGGTCAGGTACTGATTTGATTAAAGAAATTCTAGAATTTCGAAACCAATATTTAACTTTCGTATGCCCAGAACACGTTCCAGTTCCCATCATGGGAAGAAGAATGTATCACATAGATAGACAGAACCCGTTACGCGAAGTACACCCAATCAGAGGTGACGGTAATAATTTTACACGCGTGTTTGTGTACACGCCTATAACTAAACTGGAATTATTAGAAATGAAGAAAGTAGTACCCAGCCATGACAAGGACCCAGCAGGTTTCCACCGTGAAATAAAAGACATGTTACTCATGGGAGAGTATACCTACCCCGACATTATGAAAATATTAAAAGTCCTACTACCCGCCGGTGTTTATGAGAAACTCAAAGAAAAGGAATGGGAGGTGGGAGACCAAAAGATAGATTGGATAGCATTAGAAAACGAAGAAAGGGCCCGAGCTGCAGGAGCAGGGCTTGGGGAAAAGACTACAGCACTAGCAGGGCTACTAGTGCAGGTACTGCCACGTTTATTAACTACGAAAAAGGAAGACTGGGGTGCAATCTCAGCCTGTAAACAAAAGCCAGATGAAGACACTAGTGATTTCTATTCCCGATTTGAAAAATGTTTTGGTATAAATAGTGGCATAAAAGCCAGTAGCGAGTCATATCCACATCTGTTTGTGACAAAATTAGTTGAAAATTCTCTGCTGCAAATCAAGAATAGAGTATTGAAATTCGAAAGTACCTGGCAAGGTAATACCCCATCACAGATGTTACAGATGTTACAATATCACCACAATAGAATTAGAGAAGAACAAGAACATGAACAAAGACGTATGAAAGATACAAAAATGAAAATGCTTGTTGCTCAGTCAGTTCCAGCCGATGGTCATCAAAGGGGTGATTCCGCAGGTCCAACGAAAGGGACATGCAACTATTGTAAACAACAAGGTCATTATATACACGATTGTCCAGTCCTGAAACATAATATTGCCACAGGTAGAACCCAGGAGAGACCACGTCCACCTAGACAGGATCAGAATCAACAACAAATCCCTCAGCATGCACAACCTAGGTTAGCTCCGCAACAATTAGCTCCGCAACAGGCAGCTCCACAACAGATCGTAGCACCACCACAAGCGCAGCCTATTGCTGCAACACAAGCAACGACACAACAGATGTATCAGTACGCACAAGCAGATTATCCCGATTATCAACGATACACATGAAATAGCCTAGAGAGGGAAGTTGGCTTACCCCTTATAGAGGTTCCTGTAGACCAAGAGGGACCTTATGTACATAGTGAACTATTAGGGGAAAGTTTTTACTTGATACAGGGGCAAGCAGAACAACTATAAGACGCAGTGAAGTTCCAGGGGCACCCCTCTCAGGCTCACAGAATATTTCCCTTGGATTCTCAGGAAAACCTATCATTAATGACGTAACACAACCTCTTCCACTGACGGTTGGTCCATTGACACGTACTACAGATTTATTGCTTACTAAATCATGTCCAGAAAACTTGTTAGGTATAAAAACATTGAAAGCTCTAGGAGCCATAATATGTTGTTCTCCGGAAGGAGTACGACTATTTTTACGTGACTTTAAAGGTCACTACGTGTCCAGAGACATGGATCACCGACTGCAGAATTTACCTACACATTTATGGGCACAAGGCCCCACTGATGTTGGTTGCATGAACATTACACCATATCGTGTTACACTGAAAACAGGAGTAGTACTACCACGAATGCGACAATACAAGTTACCACCAGATGCTGTTGCGGCTTTACTGCAAATCATTGACGAGCTCATTGCACAAGGAGTGGTTGTCGAAACCGACTCCAATGTATGTAATTCCCCGATAATTCCGATTCTTAAAAGAACGGATCCAAAAGCACCACCAGTATATCGATTAGTTATTGATCTGCGCGAATTAAATAAATGCATTGTACCACAATACCCTGTGGTCCCAGACATCTCCTCATTACTCACAGCTATTGACTCAGAAGCAACGTTTTTCACTGTAATTGATCTCAAGAATGCTTTCTTTAGTGTCCCAATAGATCCGGAAAGTCAATATCTGTTCGGATTCAGTTTAAATGGACGAAGTTTTAAATTCACACGCGCACCTCAAGGATTTACAGAAAGCCCCAGCATCTATAGCCAAGCACTGAAACAAGAACTCGACAGTATCCACATGCCAGTTAACACTGCCTTGCTTCAATATGTCGACGATCTGCTGATCACCGCCCGAAGCGAACCTGAATGTGAAACAGCGTCACTGACGGTTTTAAACTTTCTGGCCGACAAGGGGCACAAGGTGTCCCCTTCTAAGCTGCAATTCTGTGTCCAGCGAGTTGTTTACCTTGGACACTCGCTGTCCAAGGAGGGAAGGCAGCTTACACCCGACCGCATCCAGTTAATTGCTAACATGTCACCACCCAAGACACAAAAGGAGGTGCGGGCTTTTATAGGCCTCACTTCATACTGTAGGCAGTGGATCCCTCAATATGCATTTCTAGCAAAACCACTCATCCAGTTGACAACACAGGAGGCAGCCACATCGACTGTCCTCCCTTGGTTTCCAGAACATACACACGCCTTTGAAAGCTTAAAGAAAGCTTTATGCCAAGCACCTGTTTTAGCAACACCAAGTTACAGTAAACAGTTTACACTCTTTGTTACAGAACGCGAAGGTACTGCCTTGTCAGTACTCACTCAGGAACAAGCAGGATCACACAAACCATGTGCTTATTTCTCTAGTACATTAGATCCAGTAGCTCAGGCTCTTCCTGCGTGCCTGAAATCGGTGGCAGCAACAGCTTTAGCAATCAGACAAAGCGATGCCATAGTGTTAGGACACCAATTGACAGTACAAGTACCACATGCAGTAGAGGTTCTCTTGAACCGCACACAAACACAACACTTGACTATAGCGAGACTCACCGGTTACGAATTAACATTGTTTCAGCCACACATAGAAATCAGACGTTGTAATACATTAAATCCTGCCACACTGTTACCAGTGGGCGGAACAGATCCATTGGCACATGATTGTGTCGAAGTCATTACTATCACGACGAAACCTAGACAAGACTTGACAGATATCCCTTTGTCAGATCCAGACTTGACATTGTATGTAGATGGGTCATGTATGAGAACAAGTACAGGAGAGTTAGTGGCCGCTTACGCAGTCACAACAGACACTGAAGTCATTGAAACAAATTGTATTAACACTTTGTCAGCTCAAGCAGCAGAGCTCATCGCTCTGACACAAGCCTGTATTCAAGCCAAAAATAAGAAAGTCAACATATACACAGATTCACGTTATGCATTCGGAGTCGTCCATGACTTCGGCGTACTGTGGCGAGAGAGAGGCTATTTAACTTCTCACGGTGCCCACATCCAACACGGACCCCTCATCCAAGCCCTATTAGACGCGATTCATCTACCTACTGCAATATCGATTATGAAATGCAAAGCCCATACAAAAGTTACCGATATCATTTCTCAGGGTAATGACCTAGCTGACAGAACAGCTAAACAGACTGCTCAGAATCAGACTCACACAACTGACATGACAAAGACAATAGTTCCGACACCAACACATTGCATGACAGTTAAGGATCCCGCCCTTGATGTAATTGACATACAGACACATGCTACACCAGAAGAAATAAAGAAATGGACTGAATTAGGAGGGATCCAAACGGATCAAGGATGGATGACGAAGGAGAAATCTATATGGTTTCTTCCCGACTCAATGGTTCAAGTCATCATTAACACTATACATAGTCCAGCGCACCTAGGAGAAAAAGCTATGCTAGACAGCATTCAACACATCTGGTTTAACAAACATTTACGAGCCGCAGCTAAACAAAAAGTTCGTACCTGTATGATATGTTGTCAGTTTAATCCAGGTAAAAGCATCCCCGTAGAGCAGGGTGGATTTCAAACTCCTGATCATGCTTTTGAAGTCCTCCAGATGGATTATATCCAGATGGAACGATGTCGAGGATTCAAATGTGTTCTCGTAGTTGTCTGTGCTCTTTCCCGTTGGACAGAAGCCTACCCGGTTTCAGATTACACTGCCCCGACTACTGCCAAACAGTTAGTTCGAGAGTTCTTCCCACGGTACGGTTTACCACGTGTTGTCTACTCAGATAACGGCCAGCCGTTCTCATCCGAACTAATGAAACACGTTTCCCTTTTGTTAGGCTACCAATGGAAATTCCACTGTGTCCGACATCCCGAGGCAGCAGGTCTCGTGAAACGCCATAATCAAACTCTGAAAATTAGATTGTCCAAAATATGTAGAGAAAAAGGTGTCGATTGGATAGTAGCCTTACCAGTTGCGCTCTTTTACATGAGAATGGTAGCACATTCTCGAACAGGGCTATCCCCGTACGAGGTGATCTTCGGTAGACCACCAAATATGTGGGGGACGCCTATACCTCGCAAAATCACTGATGTTGACTGTAATATGCTGACAGATTACCTGGCTTCCTTGATGTCTGCACTACAATCTTGTCGTTCACAGGTAGCCGCAGCTTTTCCCGATAATACTGAGGTGAAGCTCCATGACGTGGTTCCTGGCGACCTGGTTTTGGTCAGGAATTTTGACCGAAAGACCCAACTGGAGCCTAGATGGACATCGCCAAAATTGGTTCTACTAACTACAAGGACAGCCGTGAAGATTGAAGGATGCAAAGGGTGGTTGCACTCGAGTCATATCAAGAAATTTTATGGACTACCATCTAGTGTGAACGTTCAGCCCTGCATTCCCTCACAGACAGACTCAAAGCTCCCCTTGGCTGAATTAACAAACTCTGAACTTTACAAACTAAAATTAAGGTCTAGTAAGTCAGACAATTTGATTGTTTAAGTCCTCTCCAAGGTGAATCGGTTGAATTTGTCTCTGACATGTATCCTCTAGACCGGAATAGAGAAAGAAATCAACAGATGCAGCTTAAGAAGCATGCGTATTGTAAATCACTTCGTAGTCACTGCACAGTAACATTATTAATTTTGTTTTTTCTAAGTCTTCTGATCATCATTGTCAGCATACTATTGCACATGTATTACCCTATTCTTAAGCGTGTTTACAATGTAACTGCAGAACATTCTTTTAGCGAATTACCTCCGCATGAGTTGTCCTATAGATTTGCGCTGCGCAACAACACATTCATTAGTATGTTACATCATTCCCATCAAACCAGCAATGCCACAAATTGTTGGATATGTGGCCGACTCCCTCCCTATCAGAACTATAAGGGAGTTTTGCCCCTCTTTCCCTATCCGTTCACACACAATGGCTCCTGTGGAGCATGGTTTAGTTTGATTAATTCCCTAGATTCAAATTCCGCAGTTTATCAAGACAACTGGGTATGGGGAAACCTGAACCTAGTTTTGCTTAAAGTCTGCTACCCTAACAAGGAGGGACTTCCCAAAAGAACAGGAACTGATCTAGAAAATGAAGTATATGGATTAGGTAATTTTACACTTAACCTCATGATCCTGAACGTTGAATCTGAAGCTACACCAATCTTGCCCGCCATGTCAGTATTCCCAGTAAAGGGGGAATTATGTGTAAGAAAGAATGGTTCCATACACATGGGCCATAGTAAATGCACCACTGTAATAAAATTCAGTGATCAAGGCAAGTCTACATTTAGAGCTTCTCGCCATTCCTACTTTATATGTGGCCAGACCGCATATATACGTCTACCTCTAGATTGGGATGGTACCTGTTACATAGCATTCCTTTTACCACCTGTTTTCCTAGCTCCTCCTGATTATCATAGAAATACCCATTTAGTACACAATAGACAGCAGAGAGATCTCCCAATTGTCGATTACACTGAAACAACATGGGAAAAATACACAGATTTCAATAAAGGTTTCTTTCCCTATATAGGTACAGTCACTAATAGTAAGCTGATACGTAGATTAACCAGAACCCTTGAAGCAGTAGTGAACGAAACTATTTCCGCCTTAGGCAATTTAACAGAAGAGCAGTCTGCTATGCGGATTGTTGTGCTTCAAAATCGTCTTGTCCTTGACGTCATCCTGGCCGATAGGGGCGGAGCTTGTAGGGTCATCGGATCAAGTTGCTGCATTTTCATACCAAAAAATTCGCCGTCAGTATATAAAGCCATAACTCGCCTTCATAAGATTGTAAGCCAGATACCTCCGTTCCTCCCGGAGGTTTACACAGTTAGCAGCCCGTAGGCCGAATCGATTTCCGCTCCCACACAGCAGTCCAGGACTCTATACCTCTTCACAGTGTTCAACACGGCTCATGGCCAGCCTGAGCAGCTCCACAACTAGGAGTCCAGCCATCGACTAAGCTACACAACATCAATACAGCATCTCATAAACACCGCATTAAATGTCCTGCAGCCTTCGGCGCTTCTGGTTAGCCCCGTATTGAAAGTCATCGTCAATTCGTAAATCACCGCCCCTGAAGAAGGGATGTGAATCATCCCGAAATGCATTGGGCTCGTTTTTGATTTTCTTCAGAATTGACGATACAATTCACTGCTCTAGTGCAGTTTACCGTTGACTGTATCACTTTGTTTCAATTGCTTTACTGTTTGTAGATCGTACAGTCACTGTGTTTTTCATTTTTTCAATACAACGAGTTAGTAACAAATCAGGTGTTGATTGTTTATTAAATCACAGTTCAAACACATTTACATTTTACGATAACTTTGCTATTCAGTTGCTGCTTATGTCTACAATGTGGGCCAGCGATTTGTGGTCTGTGTGCCACATCGTGTATCCCACATCCAAGTTTTCATTCAAGATCCCGGAAGAAGAAAGAAGAACAAATGATGCTATATGAACAGATCGATGGATTGATGAAGATCGATATCTCCTGAGGGTCCGTAGGGGACAAGAAGGGAATGAGGAAATATGAATTTTGTGATCAGTTATGTCCCCTATCGTAGACCCCAACGGCTCCATGTGCATGCTATAAGTACATGTATGTTCCCTCCAGTTCCAGTTTTGAAGACGCAAATATATGTGCGTCCACCGTCAACATGTCCTCTTTCAGATCCGCCATGAATGGGTCAGATATTCCATTCCTAAGTATGAAAGGCCACCGACTTTATGTGGTTCACTTTCCACATTTTACAGATTCAGGCGAGTAGGCCCTGAATTCTGCCATCAAGCCTTTTCCTGCCTTCTGCCTCTGAAAGCTCCAGTCTGAGCCTGCATCTGTATCCATGAACTTTGTCCTACTCCCTGCGCGGCTAACGGTGCCTGATCCAGCCTGTTGCCTGCCAAAAAACTGTATTTCACCTTCAAGATTATCTACTCCGCTCCTCATCCGATGCATTCCTGTCTAGTAGTTTAGGTAAACATTCCTCCAGCTACCGTGCAAAGGGCCAGGCCTCGCTGTCCTCATGCAAGTAATTCATAGCCCCCGTTACCATGGAATATTCCTACCCCCTCGCATCTCATGTAGACACTTAGACGCTTGTACACGCACTAACAGTCAGTATAGAATAGATTCTATACTAGAGACCTTTCCTTTTGGATAACACAGTTCTTTAAACATAGGATATTAGATATGATTTGGGATTAGGTTGACATGACCCCCAGACTTCTGTCTCCACATGTAGAGCTAAATGTCAAGTCCCCTTCATCCTCTAGTTGCACGTCAATCACACGTCATGCGGCTGCGCGCGCATCTCTGCCAAATATTTCTGCTGACATTGCAGGATTCTCTTATGGATCCACCCACTTGTGACATCATGTATGATGACGTTTATTAAATTACGCCCATATATCCACCTCTATTAGTTACGTATGCACATTTTATCTGTACTATCAGCTGTTACGCCTCTTGCATCTGTTTCACTGTAATGTATTTCCTATAAAACTGCTTATCTGTCAATAATGTATGCCCTTCCTTCCTGAACTTTCGTGGTGATGGAATAGAAAGCCTGCAATTCGAATTGTATTCCTTTGTATAGGAATAAAGCCTTTTAAAACCTCTAATACCACGGATTCTGCCTCTTATATTTACTGAGTTATTCTTACAAGACTTTACCGCATAAAAAATAGTACCGGTAATGAAATATTTACCACACCAGAGGGCTGCCCTCAGGGGGTACCTTGACATAGTGCCATCTTTTTGTGATGCATTGTTAATGTGCCTCATAAGGGCCTGTGTGCCTCAGCGGTCACAGGTTTTGAGTGCAGAGGCAAAGTAATTCTCATTTTTATTGGGTCATGCTCCATGAAAATAAGGGAAAGCTCTCCTAGGCTAGTGCTGGGCACTACATGTGTGCCAGTGCTATCGGAATGGGCCACCCCTTCTGTAATACCATGGCATCCAGAGTGGCCAACAAAGCAGGCGCACGACTGTTGCACCCCAGGGGACAAGGCATAACAGGCCCTGGTAACCTTACCAAGGATCGAGTGGCACGTGTGAGACTCATGTTGGTCTTGGTCACCAGATCTAAACTCCCTACTCAAAGAGGCATTCCATGACTTTTAAACTATTAATTGTTCTAAAAAATATAGAATGTATGAAGAATGTATGTTTGATGACAATTTGCGGTTTTCTAATGTTTCTATGTGGCAAACCATGAATTGCTATGATTTGACTGTGGTTTTTATTGTGGGGCGCAGAGGGGATATACAGTTATTAGTTATGTGGAAATGTTAATATGGTGTCATTCTTTATGTGATGAATACACAGGCCCGCTGGAATGAAGTGTTTCTGCAGCATATGCAGTTTCTGCCAAGTTATGGATCTACCCCACTTGGCATATACTCCATCATCTGGTACATAATTGTCTGACTCTAAAAATAATTTGTTTTGAGCGAAGGGTTGATGTCTCCATTCAGTGGCCATTTACTGTATTTGAGTGTGGTACCACTAAGGGGAAACATTTGAACAGACAGGGTTAATGTATGTTAAAATGACAAAACAGCGACATAATACTGGTATGCAGTAGCAGCTGGCAAGGCTGGGGCGGGCACGGGGGTCACATGGGGAGGATTGGGGTATGCAATATAAAAAAAAAATACCTTGCCCCGGGTGCCGCCATCTGCTCCTGCTCTCCTCATCGAACTCGAGGAACAGGAAGCACAGCCTAACCCCACTGACCAATCACAACACTGCAATTGCAATGCAGCGTTGTGATTGTAATGCAGCCTGCATGGAGAACAGGGAAAGTGCGCATGACTGTTTTGGGCGGCTCGAGAGGGCCGGCCAAACAGTCTTGTACACTTAGGAGTGGGCAAACCACTCCCTCCCTGCCCTGGTCCGAGAGCAGAGCGGCCCCACCAACCTACCCGCCTGCAAAGCAGCACTAGCATAAAATGATAATAACTCAAAGTTACTATCATTTTATATTTCTACTTCGCACTGCTTAAAAGCAGTGGGGCAACGCTCCTCCGCCACAGCAGAGGAGCCACCACTGCTGGTATATAAGTTCCACATTATTCTACATTTCCGGTTCTTGCATCATCATTTAGTCAACCCTGATGCATACTTCGCCCTCCATTGCCAGTTGAGTAATAAGATCAGTATTGCCACAAGCAGAACTGAAAGTATATGGTTTAAAAAACGTAGAAATCTAAAAGCTGTATTTGTATTTTTATTTTACGTGTACTATCTAATGGTCAGTTGGCACTACTGCTAAAGATCATTTGATGCCACAGTTTTTCTTAGAATTATCATAGAAGCAGATGCATCATGTGATCAACACAGTTTGTCTTCTTACATCGGCTGAACTTGCATTAAAATAAATCACATTTCCTTCTCAATACCCCCTCAATGTTCAGTTCTAACATTTCGCCAAAGGGAGGCATTAGACTAGAGGAAAAAAGTTCATCACATGCCTTAGAGGACACCCTCGGCACTGTAACATTGCCCATTGTGGCTAGTCTGGGTATTCTGCTGATACCTATCGCTGAAAATGAATCACTCTTTCGCAATCTTGTACATTATTATAAAGTTCTCAATTTTCTAAAGTCTTTTGTTCTTAAAAGAAGCCACAATGTAATCAATAAAAGGGTTTTTGTGGTACAAAACATTGGCATCAAGAATTGAAAAGGCAGGTTCTGGGCAGGTCACATAGGGAAGGAACCTAGAATAAAAGAAAATACAAAAATAATCGTAAGGCGAAGATGGCAGAATCATCTACTGCGCATGTCTAGGGTCCTTTCCACCGTCATTGTGCGTGTGTGTGTAGGACTACTCTGTGCAGTCTTTGGACATCTCATTTTCAAAGGACCAGATTTAAAAAGGCAAGTTACACTTTTGAGTAAGCTCACACTTTGTAGTAAGTTCACCACTTTCAGTATTCACACAAACTCCTAGAGAAAACTTACTACAAAAGTGTAAGTTACATGTGTCCACCTCACAGTAATGCTGTTGCTCCCTGAACCCCTTCATCACCGTTCCCAAACCCCACTTACTCCTCCCTAATCCCATCACCGTTAGTAGTAGGTCTGCCCCTTTTCCCACATACTCTCTTGTGTCCCTCCCACTTTTAATACTAAAATCTATATTTACATGTGCAGAGACACCGGGCAGTTCGAGAATCAGGCCCTATATTTTTAACTTCAATGGATGGATTACTGGCACCACTAATTCATCCTTCATCACATCTCAGGGCCTGGCTCTTGTGGAAGGGCGGATAATTTATTTATGTAAACACAAATAACATTTAGAACTGTCCGGATCAAGTAAACACAAACTCTAGTGTAGGGGCGATAGATATTTCTTGGAACAGTTCTGGTTTAACCTGTAATCAATGTCAAGGCAAGAACACGCCCCTCACACTCCAGGACACCACAACACAATCAGGGAGACAAACTGAGAAACAGTCACCAGTGCGGGCCGGGGGCTATTGTTTGTTCTTCACTATGCTTTTGATGGTGAGCTCTCTGGGACACCTCACATGTCAGGAGGAGGTGGAGAGACGTTTCTTATACTCCAGAGTCTACGGACCAAGCCAGCCCCCTTGTGCAATGCAGCCCAACTATCCCAGCAACAATTAGTCAATGGTGGCACCGTTTTCCCCAGGTATTCAGAAAGTAGCAGGCCCAGCTTCAAGCCAAACATCCAAAGTCTCTTACCCCAAGTCGGGGTCAGCTGCTAAAGGCGTTTCACCCTCACCTCATCTCTGAACTCTTGGGTCAAAGATGTCCACCAGTGGGGCAAGGCATCAAATCCCAGACCTTGCCAAGGAAAGCACCACCATTGACCTTCAATCATTGCATCTCTACAGCCTGCGGGAGGACCGACTGCCTCCACACACCCCTCAGCATTGCCCTCTTCCCCACAGTGCCCCCCGGTGTTTAGTTGGCTGACATTTGCAGTGGGCTCAGAGCATGACCTGGAGCATTCGCCCAGTGTTAGACAAAATGATAGCGCACCATACAGTCCTGGTTCCAAACCAAGACAGTGTTGCACCTCGGTCCACCCGAGGCAGTGTGCCACATTTGCGTGAGCAGGGTAGTTGATGCCGGTGGCCAAAAACATTCAGCAGAATTGTGATAGATTAATCAGGCATCTAAAAGAGCTCTCCTAAACAACCACCACCATCTCGGTCCTGGAGGCTACAACCCTTACTTTTCTAGTTTTCAATACCTGCCTCTCTTTTTCCATCTCTGATGCAAAAAGGAGGTTAAATGGTTTGACATAGGGACAACCCTGTGATATCATCTAGGGTCCTGTTGTCCTTCCGCTACTGCTCGTCTTTTGCTAAATTGGCATCCATGACTGCGCTACCCCCAGCTTCCTAAGACACATTTATATTGCAAGAAGTGTGCCATATGCGCCTATTGCAGTATCCAAGTTAGGGTTTGCAAATTTCCACCAAATGTCTTTAGTTAGTGGGTTAACATCAATGGTCCCTCCATTTATTCGTCTGTAGCTCAACTGTGCTTCCTTAAAACCAGTTACAGGCAGTGGTAGTATTTGTCTCCGATTTTCTGGTGCCATAAAAAAGAAGGAATTAATGTAACACATTCCATCGGAATTGATGGAAATCCTTTAATGCTGCACACACAGCCATTTCCGGTCTAGCTGCTATTAGACTGCAATCATACTCAGTGCTTGAAATGGAAAAATAGAAGTGCAGGTACTCTGTACCAGAGTACCTGCTTGTTTGTGAGAAGTGCCGGTACTCTCCAATGAAAAGTATTACATTTCTCTTGAGAAGTGCCGGTACTCTCCCTCTCAAAATAAAAAAGTGCTGGTACTCCGTACCGGACAGTCCAGGCCCATTTAAAGCACTGATCATACCAATAGGTGAGAGTAGTTATCCCAAAGAACTCATTACCGTGACGTCAGCTCAGTAAAAATAATCTATTTTATTCTATCACAGAAGTCATGGAAATGGTGATGTTTCACCCTCATCCACAGGTTTTTTTCCAACACAATAATTTATCATAATTGTTATTCAATTTACAAGAGCTGCATAAACCATCTGTCTATGTAAAACAAACTAAGACAAACATATCAATAAGAGAAACAAGAAAATGTATTCTAATTCATTACAGTGCAATTTTATTAACCTAACTAAAGGGTCAGCTGCCTCAATAATTTTAGTTCAATTATACAAATGTATGTATTTGCATTCTCGTGCACTGGGTGCCTGAGAAGAATCTATTACCATGAAAATAATTTGACTTCACTGTATTTACCAGATCTGCCTAGTTGCAGTGCTTTATTTGTGCAGGTGCCTGCGGGAGGAGTTTTTTTTATGATTGGGACATATTTTTATCAGCAAACTTTGACCAAGAGCAAAAAGAAAAAGTCTGAAAAGGTAGAAGGAAGATTAAAGAAAAAGGCAGGAATACAGTGGCCAATGAGTAAAGCAGCAAAGAAAAATAACGCGCTGTAGTGAGATGAAGAGACAGGATCTGTGGGATTGTGGGAAAAAGGCAAGAGGTGGAGTCAAAAATTGCCAGCCTTGTTGTTAGGCAAACCTGGTATTGGTCACAGAAAACTGTGGGTCCCAACAATGATGTTATTTTGTGTGCAAATTAACACTGCCTAGATTTAAGCAAAATAAAGGATTATGCATATTTCTGTGTATTAGTAGTATTGTTCTTTGGTTAAGGGCAAGTGGCTATTGGTGTACTCCTCTCCCCTGTAGTTGATGCCTCATTAGCTTCTCTGATATTTTATTTAAATGAGGGGGCCAGCCAACCTCACACAGAGGGGCCACTTACAAATCCTTGATGGAATTTGCAACCAGCAGTGATTTCTGGCCATCTGGTTCTATGATACTTCCATTCTGTGCTAAATCAGATATAGCTTCATATGTGGTATCATCAGACACTCACACACACACACACACACACACACACACCCATAAGCACACACAAACACGCGTTCTTTGTTCTTTCCCTTCACTTTTCATGTCAACTTTTGGCAGTTGTCTATATTTAAAGAGTGTGCTTTTCATTAGATTAAATTCCCTTTATGTTTGAACTATGCTGTAGCCGTTCTGCTGTTTCCTTCTCACCTTATGTGCATTGCTCCCCTAGCCTTTCTGTCTTTTCCTGCTCTTTCTGCTTTCACGAACATATTTAACATACTTAATGTGACTTCTTTAATTTCCAAAAGATGTTCTAAAGCTTCATTAACGCCCACGGAACAATTACTATAAGCTCAGCAGCAGTGCAAGTTTCCCACACACAGAAATCACCTTAGCAGTGGCAACACAAGCAAAAACACATGCATCCCCGCAGACCCAAACACACCCTTGCACAAGCAGCCGCACTGCATACTTCCCTCACAAACAACAGACTATAGTACCTGCAGCACACGCATCTCACTCACAGAGGGTGCAAACAGCACAGATAGCAGCAGCATGACCTTACCTCATGCTCAGTACAGGTCCTACTTCTCTCATAGACACAAATAGGGGAAACTATGGGATGCAGCAGTGCAAGCTTCCCTCACATAGATTCTAGATAGGCATGGCAAACTGCATGCTTCACCGACACACAGACCAAGAATTTTAAAGCAGGACATGCCTCCCTCACATGGAACAAGAACATCACACCCGCACAAGGACACTAAAATTAAGCCTGCATTGGCAAAGCCAAGAGACCATTTATTGGCAGTGTATCTTTTGACTTTGTCAATGCTTGTTTTTTGTGATGGTTTTTCTAAAACTTTATTGTTGTTGAAACTGCTGACTCCTTGTCAATCTAAAAAAAAATTACTAAAACCTAAATATGTTTGGTCTCAAAAAGCATACATTGCCATAGTAGTCCTTAGTACTCAAGGGAACAGCTTTGTGTGTGTGGAAGTGCATCTCCTGAAAGGGAAAAACGTTGTCACTGACAACAAACATAGCCAATGGCTGAAGTGGGCTGAACCTTTACCAATGCTGCATGCAGTAGTGGTTGGAACAAAATGTGACTGGCACAATAACAGACCAATGGATGAACAGGATTGGCTGAAAACCCATATCAATACATCATACATATATATATGTAGTAAAATACAAAGGTCTTGGTTAACACCAGCCATAAAAATACTGTTTCTTGACTGCATAGATTTAGTAATAAACGTCCCAGTTTTCCTCTTTGCTCTTTCCACTGATTTTCCTATTCATTTCAGCATTTCCCAATAAACTCCTCCATAAAACACCTGCTCGTGTGATCTCCTGTACTTATGAAAAACAACTCTTTTATCTTTCATCGTTTTTCCTCCCTCTCACCAGCACCAATATGACTTATTGTTCTAGGTTTGCATTCCTGTGCCTGAAAAGATCGCCTTCTTTTATCGGTGGCCTTGCTTCTTTAACATCACCCAGGCTATTCCAGAGATAATCACACCATTGTCTTTCTTTCAAACAATTAAATGAAACACCGCAAGACGCAGAATTAGCAAACAAAATTTGCAGAATATTGTCACGCCTGGCTTGAGAGCAAAAAATCAAGTTACAAACAATAAAAATGTAAACAATTGGGGGGAAAACATGAGCTTCCCTAACAAAATTCCCAACGAAAGGATACATTGTATTCAGGAAGCTGAACAAAAAAAGAGGTGCTCCTGGATAAATGAAAGGCTTAGATGACGTGGTGTACATTACGAAGGCTGAAGAGGTTATACATTAGAATGCAACGAAAATTGTAGAATTATTTTCCCAAAAACGCTAAATCGCTGCAGCGGTCACAAATGTAAGAAAAGCCTTTCAGGCATAAAGTAAATCTGCGAATGTCTGACAGTGAGCATTATTTGTCACTACACGTGAAGTTGCAGAGAAGTAATAAAACCCATTTGAGGCTGCTTCGGGTATGGCGATATCTCAGTCACCCAAGTTCCCGCCTTTTTGGTCGTGCTTATAGTTATGTTGTTGAACCCATGCCCAGTGCCTTGGAGGCCGCCGCTTCAGATCCTGGTTTTGTGAAAGTTTGACAGGCCCAAGGGCAGACGGATGCACGTCATTCACCCTGCGTGAAAATAATGGGCGCGTGGAGCAGATTTCACAAATGTGCAAAAACAGATCACAACTCATCCTGACATCACAGCGGCTGATAATCGCGCGCGCCAGTGCGTGCAGAAGACGATGGAGAATGATAGATAAGACTTGTGACGCACTGCTGAGCAGAATCACATTG
This sequence comes from Triturus cristatus, assembly GCF_964204655.1. NCBI lineage: Eukaryota > Metazoa > Chordata > Amphibia > Caudata > Salamandridae > Triturus > Triturus cristatus. The sequence goes on along the minus strand of NC_140594.1, from coordinate 1,002,065,047 downwards.
CTTTTTTCCCCCCTTCCAACACCAGCTTAAATCAACTTCATGCGGTAGAATTACAGTTACCAGACAAAGCTGCGTGACTGGCCACGTGCGTCACACGGGAAGACAATCTCATCAGTATGTCTGTCAAACACGAGGCACCCGGATGGATGCCCGACTGGGACAAATGTAGACAAACCTAGGCTTACTGATCTATTACACTTCCGCTACAGCAGTTCACCAGCTTGGATCATCCCGACTCGTCTTTTCGGTGAACCAATTCCATTTCATCAGAGTATACCAGTAAGGACAGGCAGAAGTAAATCTGTTGTTGGGAACTAGGGCTCTCGGTTTTATGGTATTTATTTTTTGACATTTCCGTCTGTATTTATCCATATTTATTTTTTGACCATTCCAGTGGTATTTATCCATATTTATTTTGTATTTTGAGAATAAATGGAGTCGTAAAATGGTATATTTCCTAATTTATTACATTGTTAAACATGCACTTGTGCATCGATATCAGTCTTGTTTTAGCAAATAAAGCAGCCAGATATAACAAAACCTTACAACTACAGGTCAATATAAACATGATATACAAATACATGTTATCTCATCCTGTTTTTTAGCTCTCCATGATGTCAATCTGCTCATCTGTTTGACTGGAACTCATGGAGGACACCATGGAGAGTCACTCAAAAGAAGCAGATTATTTTCCCACTGCTAAAAGTAAAATACAGACAGGAAACAGACTGTTTCCTGGCTGTATTTATGTGTAAAAATCAGTAAAACTGAGAACCTTACTTGGAACCAGAGACTTTTTAAGTCATGGGCAAGGTGGGCACAGGCCCAGGGGCCCATCCTTTCATGGGCCCCATGATAGAGCCAGCAATGTTCTGCAGAGTCTTGCCATTTGCCACCAAGGCAGAAGTCTGACCCCCTGCTGGGAAGTGCTATCACTCCCAGAGGCCAAAGGCAAAAGGCCTGAGCAGGAAAGAGACCACACCACCACCCTCCCAGGATGGCTAGTGAATGGTACATCAGGACAGCGAGCCTCAAAGGCTACACTGCCTCTGATATGCAAGTGACTTGTCTCCCAGCGAAGACAAAGACTCCCCCTGCCCCCAAGCACTTGTGTTTCAGAGCAGGTGGGAAATTGGCCAGTCATGAGGCATATACTCCCAAAAGGATAGCAACACCTCTAGGATGGGCTACCTGGACTGTACAGCTGAAGATGGGTTGTGCCATCTTGAAAAGTGCCTACAATAGTGGGTTATGGGTAGTAAGGTTACATGCACCCTGCCGGATGTGGTCACTTCAGGGGCTACTGGCCCTCACACCCCTAAACACTCCCCATAACCAGGATTTAGTGAGACAACTGACACCAGAACTTCCGATCTGCTCTGACGAAGATAAAGGACAAAGAAGAGACCCATGTCTGCACAAGACAGGACTCCACAAAGGCAAGGTGCAAAGTACTGCACCTGTGACAGTACCCCTGCACCAGCTGGACAACGACTCTTCCCGGACCAGAGACTGGTGCCAAAAGAAAGGTGAACGTCTATGCAACTGAAAGACATCACCAGAACTTCCTAGGGCTAGTGGTACAAGTCCCCTGCAGTCGGCAGGCACAAACCACACTACCAAGGCCAAAGGAGGACTGTCCACCGGGTGTCATCGAGGACCAGCCTTAAAGTAACCAGCCAGGTGCCTTCTGACAAGCTTAGTCCTGAACCTCAGCAAGTCGTAGCCCTCTACAGGGTCCCCAGAACTTCAAGAAGAAGATTTCCAAAATTGCTGTATTTGCCATGGCCAAGGTTTGTTGGTGGTCTGACCAACTACTGACTGCTTTACTTTACAATCCAAGAAAAGGGAATCATTCTGCAATTTAAATCGTCCACCTCTGTGTCGCAGTTGTTGAGTGTTGGCATCCCCTTTCTGCCTGCACTGGCACACCTGGTAAAGTCAGCCTCTGCAATGCCCCGTTCAGCACCACACATAGCCACGACACCTCTGCACCCGAGAAGCCCAAGCTAAGTAAAGCTGTTCTGCCTGGTGATACCTGGTCCAGGGGGCCACCAAGCTTTACATCCAAGGGGCTCCTCTGAACTTAATCTGCAAGAGACGCAGTGTCACAAGTACTGCTTTTCAGCACCAAGGACAGCCAAGTCACCTCTGCACTCAGACTCCCGGGGCAAGGTAAAATTGTTCCGACTGTCGAAGCTTGGTCTGGGGACCCGCAAGACCTTAACTTGAAGTAGGTTCCGTTGAACTAACCTCGCAAGTGACTGAGAGTCACATAGTGTTTTCTCCATTCACCACAATGATAAAGTTTGACAGCTCTGCAAAGTACTGATTTAATTCTTACTGTAAAATCTATAACTCCGGTTATACGAACTATATTTACTTTATTTTGGTGTCAAAATTTATATAAAAATAAGCTCTATTTTTATAAATTGGTGTTGGATTTCTTTCAAGTCGTGTCAGCTACTTATCGCCCATGTTGGTACGCTGAAATGCTTAACACATGTTCCTCGAAGTAAGCCTGACTGCTCTTTGCCACTCTGCCAGGACAGAGCTAGGGATTATTAAAGTGAATCCGAGGTCCATATTTGGGTATTTTGCTGATATTACATGGTAAGGCCCCCCAGCCATACCAGGTAATATTTATACCTTGCTACAACATTCATAAAAAAAGTTTCTTTTAGATCAAAACAGTACATCACATGAGAAATAGGAGCGTGTCACAGAGATTATTTGCAGTAATGTTAGTGAGTTGCTGCTGTTTTACAATATTGAAAAAACACATCACTATCTCTGAATATTAGATGTAAACACATTCAGAATTTGGACCAGTGTGTCTGTTTGCTGTCAGTGACCTGGCCAAAGAGGGCATGAACGAGTTGACATTGGACCATGAAGTCAAAGCTTTTCCAAACAGGGTTTCCAAAATACCTGTGGCACAGGGCCCCCAAAATCCTTGAGATGTCCTTCCTGGCTTGTGACATCAGCATTTAAATTGAAAAGTGTCTCTTCCCTTCACAATTCTAAATGAAAAAGAGACATACACTTTGGGGTGAGATCAAACATTAGTAGACACAAGTAGTTGACTGTTATCATGCAGAGGTACAGCCAGAACTCCAAACCAGTCCGCAGGACTGTCTGCTGGTGATAGGAGCAACCAAGTCACAAAGTAAAATGAAGCGGAAGTTCCTACATTTTACATTATTGCTGGCATGACGGCGACTGGCTGTACACTGGATTAGCCTAAGACCACTTAAACTGAACAGTTGGACAAAAGAAGTAGGTGAGTGGTACGTAGCAGAAGAAATACCCATGAAGTTGACAAGGCGGGATGAGAAACTGGAAGCGAATATAGAAGTGTGGCAGTCACTCATGCAACAATCCCAGTGCCCGCCTTGAGTGGGACTAGACATTATGGCCATTGATATTGAAGTCAGGGAAGGGAAAAGCGAAGTTGCTGGCAGTCAATGGAATGTTGATGAGCATTTGAAAAGGGAAAATAGTAAACCCCTAGTAAAGAGTAATTTTGTGATGATACTCAGAACAATTGCATTCTGATGTGCAAAGCTGGTTTCCTCCACATAAGTGTACCCATGTTATGCATATTTTTTCATGTTGTATACCATGCAAATGAAAAAATGTAATAAAAATAATCTAAAAATGATTAAACATTTGTATTTTTTTATTTGATGTATTCTTTTTGTATAGATCTAGTGCCGTCAAACAATGGCTTCCGAGTCCTCAGAACGGGGGAATAATGGAGCTGTTGAAACAGGACATTTACAATGAGTACGAAGATTAGAATACACAGAAGTTCTTCACAGTCAAAACACTTGTTGAGGCACAAATCCACTTGGCATGTGGGCACATATTTTATGAATTGAGTTTGCCAACTCTGCAAGTGTGAGTAATGGAAGAAGTGTGAGAAATGTGGAAATAAAATTCCATAATTAAACATTACAGAAACTAGTAGTAGGGCTCCCCTCCTGAAAAGACTGCATTAGCAGAATTAAGCCGCACTCTCAAAGAAGAATATTATGATAAAAAGTCAGTGGATGGAATTAGTGTTCTAAGTTGTAAACTTAAATGGCATACATCGCAAAACACTGCATAGTAGATACTTTCGACACAGTGACAGTTTTTGTGTCATCTTTAAAAAAAAGGTTCTGCATGTGCAACATGTTATCATGGCAGCAAAGTTAAGCAAACAACTTGTGCTATTCGCTAATCATACTTGCACGTTCATTTATGACAGGCTAAGGCATCCAAACAGCTAGCACACCTAAACAGAAAGCCATCATTCAGCAAAGAGCACACACTTGATTTCAAACTACAAGCCACATTGGCATTTTAACAAAAAGGCCACTTGATGCCACATCAACAAAACGGGAACATAAATAAGACAATGTACTACCCTTGAAATGTCGTTGCTTGATGTTCTGCCCATCTAACCAATGACAAACTGCGGAAGACACATGGAAGCTAGCAGCTGAAAGGGGCTAACCCAAAACCCCTCTCTAACTGTACTTATTGAACTTTTTTGAAGACTTGATATAGTTAGGTCATCCAAACATTAAAGCTTCCTGTTGACATACATAAAACAAGCATTTACAATGCGATAGGTATCACAATTGCTAGATTTTGAGCTATTTGACATTGTAAATGGCAATGCCTTTTATAATATTAAAAGGCATTGTCATTTACAATACGAATAGTTCAAACTTTGGTAAAAGGCTTACCTATTGTATTGCAGAGCGCTGTGTCCGTGAAGCCGGTGCCGAGCTCACCAGTTAATTAAAAAAAATTTAAAAAGAAAAGAAACAGAGCGCGATGTCCGCGGAGCAGGTGCAGCGCTCACCATTAAAGTTAAAATTAAACAAAAGAGAAACAGAGCACAGTGTCCCGGAAGCAGGCGCCGTGCTCACTAATAAAGTAAAAAAAAAAATGAAGCAGAGCGCAGTGTCCCTGAAGTGGGTGCCTCACTCAATATTAAAGTAACAAAAAAAAAGAAGAAACAAAGTGCGTTGTCCATGAAGGCTGACACCGCGCTCAACATGAAAGTAAAAAAAAAAAGAAACAGAGCGCAGTGTCCCTGAATCGGGCGCCGCGCTAAACATGAAAGTAAAAAAAAAAAAAGAAAATGAGCGTGATGTCCCTGAAACGGGCGCCGCGCTCACTAATAAAGTTTAAAAAAATTTAACTAAACAGAGCGCAGTGTCCCTGAAGTAGGCATTGGCAAATATGTGCGGTGCTTCCAGTGCATACTCCAATACAGCATGCCTCGCAGAGCGAGTAGCGCATGCGCGCTGCTGCTAGGCTCGACCTAAAAAAGGACAGACATTCACCAATTGCGGTCATATTTATTATTCATCCTGTGGGGTTTTGGCATGATTATGAACCCACAAACAGAGAGGATTGACCAAATATTTTATTTTTAAAACTAAAATATTTAGCAATCAAAATATATTGCCTACATTGCTCACCAAATATAAAAATCGGCTAAAGATTTGGACATTTTAATTTATATTGTTTAAAGAATCTGAAAAAACACAACAATCCCACATCTGGGACTTTTGCTTACTATGTGAAATTGCATTTCTGCCAAGTTATTTCAAGAAATGGAGCTGGGGACAAACTAAGTATTGAAAATCGAAATAATTGTGTATAAACAGTCTGGAGGGAGGCTGGTAGCTTTTGGGGATTCACATCAAATGACCCAGATGTAGCAGAATGCCCACCATTATATAGGAATGCAGAGAACAGCATAACACATAATGAATACTGGGGATGACTGGGAAGAGGAAAATTCAAGATTTTCGAATTTGTTTAGAAAATGAGGCTGAGAAGAAAACAAGTCAGCATGATAATGGAACCTGAGTAGTAAGACGTAAACTTTCTCCTTTACATAGGCAAAGCATTGATCTCTCACCTGCTGAATTTGCTAAAGTCACATACTTTTTTTTCTAACTGCATTTCATAACAGATACTTTCCAGAGTTTGCAAAAATTATTCCAGAAGAATGGTTCGAGCATCATACAGACAGGATTACTGATTCATGTACTGACCTATAATACCCAGATATAGGTGACTGAGTGAGTACAGGGTTTTGAAAGCTAACAAAGATGCCAAGAAAAGAGAAAGTTCCCATAATGGATGCAATCTTATTCTGCACTTTCATCCCTAGGAAAGAAGCTGAGATGAACTTTGTTGATAGGGCTGCAATTATTGCTATGTTTTCTCGAACAGAAGATGTTAAGAACAATAAGGGTGCGATGCTTGATGGAATTATAGAAAAAATGTGACATCGATATTTTAGAGACGCGATAAAATACTTAGCACAAGAACTTAACAAAAGGTCCAAGATTTAGGACTCAAATGCTAAAATGTCTAATTAATTTTGAGAACAATATACTGGTGGAGTAATAGGTTTGTCAATTTGGGGAGAGGATGTAGCCCAGTGGCGTAACGAAAGTTCAAGGGCCCCCCTGCAATATACACGGATGGGCCCCCGCTCCGGATTTATTCCGGAGCGCTCAGGCATAAGTACTGTGCCGAGGGGGCCCCCTGCAGCTTGGGGGCCCCCCCACTCCCCGCAGGGGATGCGGGGGCCTGTGTTACGTCCCTGATGTAGCCTTATGGCTAGAGCAGTCGATCTCGAAGCTGAGAAGCCGGGTTCGAGGGTCGAAGCTGAGAAGCCGGGATCGAGTCTCGGCAACGACGCTCAACATCCTGTGATTCTGGGCAAATCACCCAGGGGCATATCAGCAACAACCGGCGATAATTATCGCTCAGCGCTCTTAGCGTGAGGATAATTATCGCCGGGTAACGTGGATTTTTTATCGCTGAGATAGCGTACTATTAGCAACGCTTATCTCCTCAACGATAAAAATCCTCACGCTAACTGCCTAACCTGAGATTATCGCTGGAAACCCAGCGATAATCTCACGCAATGTGGCCTTAGCTTGATCATAGGGACTCACAAACTTAGCCATGATATCCACCTTCATTAGGATATCATTGCTAAGTCAGTCCTGAAGCAGGCGTAAGGTAAGTAGCGATAACAGGGGTTATCGCTACTTTTCCTGACGCTATGCTTCATAGCGTGGGGCTTGATGATAGGAGAAATGTCGCTCAGCGACATTTCTCCTGTCATGTTAGGTCAGGAACACCCACTTTGCATCTCATTAGAGATGCAAAGCTGGGCGTTAGGAATCCTGACGCTTAAGCAAGGTTTCACGCATTAGCGTGGCCTTGATAATTAGGGGATAAAATTATCGCCGCTTTTCGGTCGTAAACGGCCGCAAAAGCGACGAGAATTTTTTATCGCCAGCTTGTAAATATGCCCCCTAATCTCCCCGTGCCTACCTAAAATGAATGTGTCCTTCTGTAATGAAACTGGTGCTCATGTAAAGCGCTCTGATACCCGAAGTCTCGGGGCTAGTTCGCGCTATATAAAACCCTAAAAAGACCACAAAAAAAAGTGAATTAATACACAGTCAATAATTCAATATATTTATTAATCTGAGCATTTTAATTATTGTTTCTCTATTGAGGGATACTAGCTATATAAATTGAATGCAAGCAAGTAACATGAAAAATCCGGAGTGATTTTGAGAGAGAAAGAAATCCTTTGGGGAGACAGTATTTTTAATACTAGACATAAAAGGCAAAATGGAACCTGTAGACAGAATTACATTTTAATGATTGAAAGGGCAGTGATTCTCATCTAAATGTTCTACCAGTCTGTTCCAAATCTCTTCACTGTCTTATTTAGTCCCTTCTCGTGGCAACATAACTGCATATGTTTTTACCCACTGAAATTCAAATATAATAGGATATAGTGCTTATAATTATTGGAGATTAGGTTAAGGGCTGAGTACGAGGCAGGTGGATGAGATGTCACATGGATGAGACTTGGCGGCTGCTGCAGCCGAATCCTCAAGCAAATTGTGCAGAAATTACCTGCTGGAAAAATTGGGTATCTTTCTCCCTCGCCTGGTAAAACCAGGTACGGAAAACCGACCCACTAGGAACGAGGTGGCCCAGAATTCCATGAGGAAATTCTACATCGCCTGACTCCATACTCACCCCTTAACCTAATCACCAGTAATGATGAATTCCATGAGATTTTACAAGTGAAAAACTGGTCCCAAATGGTAATTCCCCATTTTCTGCGTTCTTACTCAAAATTGCATGGCATTGGTGAGAAATCACTACACGCTAACAGTAAAATGGTATGCAGTTTTATGTTTCCCCAGTAGGTGCATCTTCAAATCGGCCAAAGAGTTGTATCTCATAAAAGCCTTAATTTCACATTGACAATTCTGGGAAGAGATAAAGAGCTATACACAACTTAAGTGGAGGAAACCAGGTCTGCCTCTGCAATGTCTGAGATACAAGGTCAAGGTGGACAGCATGAGACAGGAAATGAGCATGTGCCAGAGGATCCTGCTTCTTCTTCCCAACATCAGCACTTGCTATAATTCAGTGGGGTAATGGTTGGTAGTCCAAATAAGATTTGTGCAAGAAGAAAAATCTTATCTGGCTTGTCGTGATCGACGAGGCCATGTGATCACTCATTAATTTAGTGATACGTGCCAGGATCAGGGCACACACAATAGATTCTTCTTGGCACCCAGAATAAGAAGATATACTTTATAGTCCTGCATAGAGAAGAAAGCAGGCAAGTGTCCCATGAGCCCTCACTTCACTTACACCTTTATAGGGAAGATTAATCAGTCCTGCTAAAACCTCAGCAGGGTAGTGAGGAACTTCGATTTCCGATCACGATCGTATCGACCCGCCATTTTGTGACCCGCCGCCATTTTGTGTTGCCATCACTCAGGCAGTACGGCGAACAAAGTCTATTCTGCTTTTTCTGAAGCCTGGTGTCAAAATACGTCCTCGGCCTCTATTTGCGAAGCTGGTGTTAGAACTAGCCGAGTACACTAATCCCCGTCTGGCTTCTAATCCCTGTTTCAACTATCTGTTAGCTCACACTATTCTTCCCTGACTTTATCTTATCGACTGGCCTTCACTGTCTCCTGCTAGCATTCTCTTGTTTCACGACTGTCCTCCAATACACACAAACGTATCTCACCACCTGCAAGTTAGTTATAAATCTGTTAATGCATCAGCTTGAGGGTGGGATGACAAACACAGTTAGAGGAGAGGTCTCTTCGAGTCATCCAATATCTCTATTTTCGAACCTTTCTTACTGGCTCCGCTTTTGTTTTCCACTTGCCCTATTGGCTCTTTCTTATATGCTTTGGGAGTGTGTCTTGTTAATAATTATATATTGTATGCTATTTAACCTGATGCGCCACAGAGTGAAGTGGCAGTCTCCTGAGAACCTACTTTATGTACTTCTAGGATAACTGTACTAGCTGCAGCTAAATAAATCTGAACTTCTACCGCCGACAGAGTGTCCCGTGTCTCTGTGTAGCGAAGCAGGTGAACTCCGAAGACAGAGTGCGTACCCTGCGCCGCCAGGTCCAAAAGGTTCTGGTTCTTCAGTAGTTGTGAATTCCACTGCTTCACCACCCGCAAGATAGCACTTGCACGAAACATATATTTGTATACTATCAATCTTTATTATGCACCAACCTGATACAGAATACATGTTGCAAAATGATAGCAAAAATCACAATTATAGTTTCAAGAGCAAGCATTATATATTATACAATTATATAGACTGATTTGTCCAAGGCGGGTCTCTGCCCAGAATGGCACCATGGGCAAAAAACAATGGTATGGAATGAGCCTGAGTGTTTGCCAGTGGCTGAGATGAATTCAAGAATTCCTTCCATCACCTTGTTGTTTTTTTCTCCTTGTTGTTTCTGTAAATGGATGCCCTAATTGTGATGGGTCTGCTCAGACGTGAGTCCTGCGCATACTGTGCCATAGAACTCAAGCTATACCTCACAGATGAGACCTAAGAAGGTCAAAACCAGTCTAGGATTGCTTGCGTTCCCATATAGACCTCACCTGGCAATTCAGGCTGGACTGTTCCTATTAGAAATGGACCAAGACTGATTTACAAAAGGCAGGTCTCTATTTAGAAGGGCACAGCAGCTGAAAAACAGTGATCTGGAATGTTGCATCGCCTTCGTGTTTTTCACATGTCCGAGATTTGTAGCGTAAGAGCTTGTGATAGCACTGTACTCACTTGAATAGCTTACTGACCTATTATATTTGTCTCATATCACTTATATAAAGAACGTTTTACTATATGTTGCAGGTAAATAACAATACCATATATTTGCAGTGCAGGCATGAACCAAAGGCACATTATCTTAGATTCCATGATTAGCCTTTATTTTTTATATCATATATAGACTGGAGCAGAACACATATGGTAGAGGTCGGCGACATAAATCATAAATAGGTTAGGGCTCCCGTATTTATGCAATTTTTTAATTTTTTTTATGTCCGTCTGTATTTATCCATATTTAATTTTTGTTAACTTTATCTGTATTTATCCATATCTAGTTTGGGTTTTGTAAAAAAAAACGAAGCTAAAACTTGTATATTTCCACATTTTTTTTAACTGATAAATGCGCACTCTTACTTGAATGCCTGACAGGTTTCACAAATACGAACACACATAGATGATAAATCAATTTACTCATATGACAAATTGCAAATTTTAATATCACCTTGTGCATATCTACTGCTGGTTAAGTCTAATTACTAAAATCCCTTTTTTAACCTCCTTAAATGTTCATCCACAAAGCTATTGGCCTACCAGTCGTGACTGGCAGCATTTAGAATCACTGATAAAACAACCTAATTTCCATTTTTATCCACATTTACAAATAAACACAGATAGGAAAATGAATGTTTTTCCATCTGTAAATGATTTTTACCACAGAACGAAAAAAGAAATACTTCCATACTGAAGATGAGTAAGAGCCTCTGAAGATGATTTGCAAAGCTGATCTTGATGAAATTTGATTGAGGGTGAATTAATTTGGATAATATTTCTTCAGTAATAAGAAATTAATGTTAGTATTTCTTTTGAAATGAACATGGAATGTTAATAGACTTGAACAGATTCTTATTTTCCACTCAACACAGGAGAACCTAGACCACTATTAAGCATCTGGCGCTTCAGCGAGCCAAGAAATTAGCGCCACCATTTTTTCCATTTAATTATATTTTCCTCAAATTTGGCCCACAATTTAACTTGGCACCTGAGGAGAACCCTGCCACGCCTTCAGAGAGGAGTTGCCCTTATACCACAATGAAAATGCGTTTGTACAAGAGGCGCATGTGCTATCCCCCCGTCATATACACCGATGTTGTAATCGGTTCGTACAGCCGCGGCCCGTGCAGATAAAAGTGGTGAGGCCGGGTGGGGGCGGATTTCAAGGGACAATGCCGAGGGAAAATTGAATAAATAATTGATTTTCCCTCGTCATCGTCCATCGAAATCCCACCTCACCCGGCCCCACTGCTCTTACCTGCACGGGCCGCGGCTGGGTTCGTATGAGCTCGCGGGCTGATGAGTAAAATGGGTCTAGCCAAAATCCTTAGCATATTTGAAAAACTATTATGTTGCTATCCAAAATTGCTTTCCACATCTAATGAACAAGTCTTGATAATGGCTGCCACATATTTACTCCTTCCTTGAGGGAAAATAAGATACACCTTGCTTTAGTACCACAGGTAAACAAGCATCTTCCAGCTGCTAGGACTCCCAATAATTGCGTGAAGCAATGAATAGCATTTTGTTGTGTTACCTCAGTGCCTGCACATTTCTCCAAATAGATCTGTCACTGCCCAGCTTTGCAGGCAGTCTCCAACAATTCCTGTGAGACCATTTATCTGACTGAAAGACGAGCTGACCTCCCAGGTGGGAATGGGATGGTAAAAGCAATTCTTTCAGCCTCAACATGATTTGAGTGCGCGTGGCTGGCACCTGACAAGTTTAGTTTAGTTGCTGCAATGACTGTGATAGTCAAGAAGACTGCTGCTTGCAACAAATCACAATTTCAGAGTTGCTCAAGTTTGAGTTGTTTTTTGTATAATAACAGGAAAGACAGTTAAAGGCGGGAAGGTAGCGCTTTCTGTTGAGTACCTTGAGTGCAGGAGGCACCTGCACAGGGAATTAGAGAGGGTCTCTCCTTGTCATACCGTGGGATGCAGGAGGCCGCTAACCGTCAAAAAGATCTTCAAATCTATGCAGGACCTGGCGAACCTCTCAGCAGGGAGTCAGAGCTAACATTCCACCCTCGCTAGAGTTATGCAACTCTCTGAAAGATTTTTATGAAAAATCAATTTTTGATATTGGTTCATTGATTCAAGCAAAAGATGGTAACTGAACGAAGTTCTGGTTGTTTAGTAGTCCAGTCTGATGGAATTGTGCCTTTAGGGTTCAGCAAGTAAAGACCAGCTGACCAGCTTGGCCAGGATTATATCAGGGTCAACTATTGAGCCTTGTCCAGGGTTATTGGCCAGAATGCTGGCGGCCATGTTTGTACAACACTTTGCTTCATTCTCAGCCAGACCCTATGCAGTGAGTAGGTGGCAAGGCAGTCAAAGGAGGTTATGTCATTGCTGCTCCAGATCTAGAAGCTGCTTGTTGGGCAGTTTTAAGCTTCCGTTACAGCTTACTTTGACAGCTAAGTTTATGGAATAAGGAGGAGTGAGACATTTCCTGGAGGAAAATAACTTATTGGAAGCTGCCCATGTAGTATTTTGCCCCATAGAAACACTGAGGCTGTATTGGTGGCTATCTAAATGACTTGCACTTGATGGTGGAAGGGGTAGTGCCAGTGCCCTGATCTTTGTTGATTTAAAAGCAGCATTGACCAAGGCATACTCTAGGGCAGTCAAAGAAGTTGGGTTTGGTGGGTAGTGTCTTGGATGGCTCGGTCTTTACTGTCTGGTTGGAGTCTACAGGATTTTATTTGCCCTTTACAATGAATGCCATGTTGTTATGTTGTGTGTTGCTTCATGACCCCTCACTGTTCCTATGTCTGTTTAATGCAGTGCCTATTTAATGCCAGTGTTTGCTGGTGCTCTGCACTAGAATTTAATTCTTGACACCAGCAGTCTTTTATGACAGTCAAGCACATGTTGGCTCTATCTGCCTATTTTCAGTAGAACACATCAGTTTAGTAATTCAATATGCACTAAATATTCATAAGAGCAGTGCTTCCAGGCCATTGGTGCCCGCTTTTTGCAGCATTAGCAAGTGCAGTGTGGTGCAAGCCACAGGTTTATCCTAAGCAATTTTGAGCCCTTGCACTTATTTTTGTTTTAGAAACTAAGGGCCTGATTTGGATGTTGGGCGGTTGGGTCACCGACAGGCCGTCGGTGGCGATTTGACCTCCAACATACCTTCGGTCCGACCACAGCATTACGATACTGACGGTCGGACCCACTTCTGTATGATGCAAGGCCACCACCTCTGCTGGATCAGAGATTCCTGTCTGGCCGGCGGTCGGAGCTGCGTCCCAGAATGGCAGAGGTGCTGAGGCAGGCACCGCCATCGAGATTACAATATCCCCTTTCGACCGCCTTTTCATGGCAGGAACACCGTCATGAAAAGATTGTTCGAAACGGATATGGGAGGCCCCAAACAGGGGCCCCGTCCATTGTGGGCCACTGAAAAGTGGCCCTGTGGGCACATGTAGTGCCCCCACACACCTCTGTGCACCGTGTGCCATGTGCATGGCACACTATGCACGGATGTGCAGGAGGCGTTATACAGTGGAGGCAGGTGCTGCAGCCCTTTTACATGGCTGCAGGATGCCCTCGCAGCGTTTCCCACTGCCAACGCAGAGGTCGCATCACAATCGCACGGTCGCACCTCCCACATGCATGTTGGAGTCTCCTGACCGCCACAATAGCAGTCGGGGATCCGACCATCCAGCATCATAATGATGACAAAAGTACTGATTTAAGGAGAATGTTGAGGACTTTGGAAGGCTCATCTGTACCAGGGCCTGCTTTTCATGTACACAATGTAGACAATATCCATAACCCTCTCATATTGATCAGATGGATGGTTACAGGTCAATTTATAGCATTGCCTGAGGGATGCTCGGGAGGGGATGACGGCCTACTGGCTAAGGCTTAACTCAGACAATACGGAGCTTATAATAATGAGAGGAGAGGTGAATCTATGGTCTGAGGCTTGTAGACCACCAGAGATGGGGTTCTGACTGGCTCAGGCAGGGAACATAAAAGATATGTCTAGCGAAATTTGAGTTCAACTTTAACCTGAGGATCCAGAATAATGCAATGACAGAAGCTTGCATTTTTTCACATTAAGCAGTAAAAGTATATCATTCTGCACTTATATCTGAGGGAAGATGAATAGCTGCCTCTACAATAATTGAATCTTGCCTGTGTAGGGAATTGGGTTACTGGTTGAAGGAGGTTAAACCCTACTAAAGCAGCAACCACAATCTTTGTCAGGGTGAAATTACAAGCAAACCCTAAATTAGCCTGTGCTCAACCCTCGGTAGCTTGGCACAGAAAAGTCAGGCTTAACTAAGAGGCAATCTGTAAAATATTTTTTCAACCCTTGAAACAGTAATAACGAGAAGACACCACACAAGAAGCATCTCACACTAAATTAGAAACATAAGAGTACATTTTAAATAATAAAACATAACCAAAATTCCAAACGTCCAATCAGTAGGACCAAAGATATGCAAGTTTAAAATGTCAGTGAAAATAGAGCCAAAAAGTACAAAGTGCCAACTACGGATATCTAGTCCTACCGGACCAGGAAAAAGTCACAAGTTCAGGCTGACCGCGATGGACTGCGGGCCTGCTACAGGAACACAGTTCGGCCCACTGAATAAGAGTACCTTAAATCCTTCTTGAAGAACGTTGCGAGGTCCCGCGTCAAAGATGTGTTGCACTGATGATGCAAGGTCTGGGTCAAGGATACGCCACACAGCATCGGTTCTGGAGAGCTGCAAGGTTGCAATGTGAGGTCCTGCTTAATCGTCCAGGAGGCTATCTACAAGGCAGCTTGCAATGCGTAGTGCTGCAAAGAGGATGTGTCTCACAACAGCATTTCCATTGAGGCTGTGGGCTACAGCGGCAATGTGAAGACCTTGAAATGGGAAAGTACATGCAGCAGAGGTGATATGTTGGTTCTGCTCAGGGTTGCATTGCGTAACAGAGGAGATGTGTAGGTTCTGCTGGATTCACAGATGGACTGGCAGAGCGCCTTCAGGTCACTTCCAAGGGTCCAAGACTCGGGTAGGACTCACAGTTGCAGAGTCCATTTGCTTCTTACAAGAGACTAGCCTTGGAGTCACTCTGGTGGTCTTGGGTACAGGTTAAAGGTCCAGTCCTTCTCATCCCAGCAAGAGTTCAGCAGACAGCAGGTCAGACCAGCAGACAGCAGTCCCTTAGGGCAGCAGTCCAGCAGAGTGGCAGTCCTTTCAGCGGCACAGCAGTCATTCCTGGCAGAGTCTTCGACAGGTCCAGAAGTGTACTGAAGAGTTAGTATCTGAGGTCCAATATTTATTCCTGGTGCATTCTTTTAAGTGGGAGAAACTTCTAGTGGATTCCCCTTGAAGTACTCTTGTTTCCTGCCTCCCCTGCCCTGGCATCAAACTAACTACAGTGTGTAGGAAATCATTAGTGTGAAGGATGGACACAGCCTATTAAGATGTAAGTGGGGCATGTCCCTAGCTCCGCCCTCCCATCCTGCCAGTGATGTCCCCTCCAGTCACACCTAAGCTCCATGTTGTGTTTGGCTGTCTAAGATGAATTCACAAAACCCAGTTGTCAGCTGCACTCAATAATGTGACCCAGAGACGGGCTGCAACCACAAAAGGGCTAAGGCAGGAAAATGCCAACTTTGTATAGGTGTGACTATAGAAACAGCCTAATGCACTCCTTAATAATGAAAAAGTAAACCAAATAAACAATGTAAACCACAGTGAAGTTGTGGTGTGTGCACCAGCAGTGGAGGGTCCGCCCACTCCTCCTGATTCAGAAAGGAACAAAATAAACCTAGGACAAAGTCCTGGCCTGCAAGTGCATTACTAAAAGCACTCAGAGTGTATAAACACAATGTAACCAATACTTGAAACAACAGTGCAATGACTTAAACACTGGATGATGAAATGAGAATTTCCATTTTCATTGTAAATCCATCTTCAAAGAGAACACGACTCCGCCTTGGGCTCGTCAAGTTCGTATTTATTCAACAAGCCAAACAATCAGCTTTCTTGCAGAAATTATAATGTTCATCCCAATGCATTTTGGGCTCAAACCAATAGCCCTTCGTCAGGGGAATCTGTAAAAATGTATGTGACTATCAATACATACACCATTGCTCAACTCAGATACACCATCTTTAAGGTCATTACCCCTCAGGTGGATAAGGACATGTCCAAAACATTAGCCCAACGTGAAACGTATTGGATACGTTTTCTTGACACCATGACTCCCAGAGGCCTTAATGAGAGGATTGAAATTTTCTGTTTTCTTTAATGTTTTCATTTTCACACAACAGCATTTCCTTAATGTTTCTTTTGTTTGTTGGTGACTTCTCTAGATTCTTTTTGTGTTTATCCATTGTCAATCAGGTAGTTATTCCACAACTATGTTAATTTCCATCATGTAATTATTTAGCACACGAGAAATGCTATTGTTTGACATTACCAAAAGACGCTGTACTTGTTTATTTTCTTCTCTTTATGATTTTTGGCATACACCCTGGAATGTATCAATGGGTATTCAAGCAGTTTTTCCATCATTTTGTTGTTTTGTTTATAAATATGTTACATGCAGTACATGAGTATTGTTAGCATTTGAGACCGAGGGCAATATATGTTGCTGGACTTGTTTCTGCTTATATCTTTGATCATATGCTCACTCTTGCAATTTTTGTATAGTGGTATGTATCTTCTTTACTGTTCTGCAATTATGAGTTTATCAGTATTCCTAGGTTTATTGCACAGTGTACCATGTATAGATTTTATTGTTGCCACGCATAGAGTTCTGAGTATTTTTTTCCCTATCACAGGATTTTTTTCAGCTACCGTTTTGGTTCTTTTACATTGAGCACCGGTGGTTGAATCTTTCTTCTTTTCCAGCACCACACTGTGTTTTTCCTTTTTTCTTTCTATTCTCACTGCTGAGCACATTTACTTTCACTTTTGGGTTGGGATCCACCCGGGATATATTGCGCATGCGTACCTTTGCATCGCGCGTGTTATTGATTACCATGGGATCAAAGTTTTCTGCCAGGATCATGGTTGCGATACACACGGACCTGCCGCCTTGCGTGCGGAGCGGCAAAGTTGCGAGTTCAGCTTTTCTCGTTCGGTTTTTGTTTTTGCATGGACACTCACGTAGTTCACTTATTCTGGCTTTTTTTATTTAGAGCGGAATTCTTGTGGTCATCTGCTGGTTTCTCAGTTTGATTGCTTGTTACCAGGTATACTTCTCTTCTCCTGACTCGTACCTTTTTTAGTCTTGCCCGTTTTGTACACTATAGTCATTTATGTTTTGCACCATTCAGACGTTCTCTTGGTCATCATAGGCGCACATATATTTTTTTCAGTTGTCTCATTTTGGGACACGCCTTCTCTTTGAGCACAATATGAACCGTGTTAAATTCCGGTTCTCCTCTTCATTTTCAAATTTTGGTTCTCATTATTTTTTCCAGCACATTATGTATCCTGTCATATTTTGGTTTACATGGTGTGTGTTTCATGCTACCATGCTTTTTGACATGTGGCCTTGTTGTATAATTATCACCATACTGTATGAGCTTTGGTCACAACGATTATCTCCTGGGTTATTAGTAATGTCAGCATGCAATTTGTTTGCCTTTTCTGCATGGCATGTTTGCTGAAATTTATGTAATCATGTATTTTTTTTTTTTTTTTATTGAGCAGAGCCAAATAGAAAAAAAGACATGACTTCAAAGCATACAAGCAATCCATCTGAGACTATCAACAAAAAGCATCCCAGAACTTCTTTGTTGCCCCCACCCGTTTAGCATAAGCTTCCTCTAAGCATTTTGTTCGATTCATTTTACACATCCATTTCTCAAATAGTGGTATCGTCTCGGATTTCCAATTTTGTAAAATCAATGAACGAGCGACTAACATCATAATTACAAGGAAATGAGCATGAGAATCTGAAAAAAGCCTATCCTTAGTACTTATGCCAAACGTAACGATTTCTGGAGAAGGTTTACACAATTGTCCTGTCGCTTCACTAAAATAAGAAAATATTTGCTCCCAGAAAACACATAACTTTGGGCAAGAGTAAAAAATATGATACCATCCGCCACCTACTGAGGAATCACAACGAAAACATTTATTTGGTACCTCTGGATAGATTTTGGTTAAGGCTTCAGGAGTATAATAAAGCATCCAGTTTGCCAAGAATGCCATTCTTTTATAATTGGCAGCACGCAAAGCCTTATTACCAAAAATTGAAATTCTTTGCCAATCTTGGAAGGAAAAAACACATTTTGTATTGATTTCAATTTTTTCCAAAATCTTAGATACCAGAGGGGATTTATCCTGATGATTCAATATACAGTACCAATTATACCTATGTAATCATGTATTGATAGTCACATCCTTGTTTACAGATTCCCCTGACAAAGGGCTATTGGTTTGAGCCCAAAATGCATTGGGATGAACATTATAATTTCTGCATGAAAGGTGATTGTTTGGCTTGTTGATTAAACACCAACTTGACGAGCCCAATGTGGAGTTTGGTCGCTTTCTCTTTGAAGATGGATTTACAATGAAAATGGAGGCAATCTTTGTAAAAGTGACATTTTTAAAATTCTAATTGAAAATCAGACTTCATCATAAAAGAGGTGTTCTCACTACAATTCCAACAACACCAAACATGAACTGTGTACCTGGTCTACTTGGAAGTTATCCTTTTTAAATGCAATAAGGTAACCCCGTGTTATCCTATAGAAGAGGTAGGCCTTGCAATAGTAAAAAACGAATTTAAGAATTTTTACTACCAGCACATCTAAAACTTACAAGTACTTTTCTCACTTTTTAAATACATTGCACCCTGCCCTGTGGGCTGTTTAGGGCCTACTCTAAAGGTGTGGTATCTGTAGTAAAGAGGAAGTTTTTTTGCCAGGTCGAAATGGATGTTTAAAACTGCACACACAGGCTGCAGACGCAGACCTGAGACATGTTTGCAAGGCTACAAAAGTAGCATAACAAGTGGTGCAGACCCATTAGTAGCATTTAATTCACAGGCCCTTGGTACATGTAGGACCACTTAATTAGGGACTTATAAGTAAATCAAATATGCCAATAGGGGGATAAGCCAATGTTGCCATGTTTTAAGGAGTTAGCAGTAGTAAAGTGCACAGAGTCCTAGGGCCAGCCTATACAAGATCAGCAAAAAATGGAGGAGAAAGGCAAATATCCTGGGGAAAGACCACCCGAAGGCTGGCAGGCCAGTCTGGATTATTGTAATGCCTTGTACTTGAGCCTAACCAAAGTCATCATTGAAAAGGTCCACTTGTCCAGAAAAAGGCAGAGCAAATTACTTATGTGCCACCTTAGTGCTATAATTCTTCTTCACACTATCCACTGGCTGGCTAGCTGCAGATGACAAGGTATCTTTCAAAACACCAGTTTATCGTTGAAGAAGAGAATCAGGTATTATGCTCTTGCTTCAAGTCTCTATTCTGGTATTCACAAGCTCCTCATGCAAATGTTTTGCTGCGAGGGAATCTAGGCCTCCCATTACCACATTCCAAAGCATTTACAAACTGGTTCCAAATTACAGACAAAGTGCACTGAACCTACTCACCCTGACACACCCTTCATTGAATCCACCCAGCTGTGGGGTTATAAAATCCAGGGACCCTGTGGACAAGCGAGCCCACAGCTGCACTGGGATAGTGCAGTATTAAAAGGCAGACCAGCAGCTTGAACCCCAGAGGAACAGGTAATGCTTTACGGAGGGGCCTGGATGCTGCGCAGTTGAGTACGGTGAGTAACTACACCCGCTCAGAAGTGGACTCCTTCAGAATCCCAGGAACCCCATTACCCCCACCTGCCCCAGGGCTTCTCTCAGTGGGCGCTCTGACTGTTTGCCAACTATTAGTGCACCCCCCAATAGCTTTATTTGCCAATGCACCCACATCTGTTATACAGTGCTGACACAATGGCAAAAGCTTTGCCTCCTTTGCATTGGGCCTTGCACCGATGGCAATGAGAGAACATCCCCTTTGGGGTCTTTAAAGTGCATATTTTGTGCTGATGCAATATTAAAGGTAGGAGGCCGCACAAGCATCTGCCACCCTTTCTGTAATAACAAAGTGACCCAGGGGCGTAAACAAGCATGTGTAAACACCCTTTGAGCCAGCAGGGCATTTTCTATATGGCACCCCCCAATGTCTTTTTAATGGAACAAGAACGTGTTTATTCTAGGAATATCTACCAGAATAATTTGAGTTTGCTGCGCCTCTTTTTTACTATCCCAGCGCCATGAAACCTTTGTAGGAGCGCTTTAGAAGTACAGCTGTAATAAGACAGCACAGATGGTCCAACTGGATGTCTCCTTAGAGCAGTAATACTCAAAGTACGACCACGGGGGCCACTTGCGGCCCACCTGACATTTTCATGCAGCCCCTTGGTGAACTGCAGCATTGGTTTGCTGTTTACTAGACTCAACTATAACTTTGAGACTGGGAGTAACTAAGGCGACCTGTACACTTTTGAAATACTTTTTTTTGTAAACCTATTACAACAAATGTGTAAAAATATGATAAAGTTTCTTCAACATTCAAAAACGTGTATTTCATTAACATGCAAAACTTTTTCAATGTAGCACATCGAATTATATCACTGGATTGAGATTTTTTGTTTTTTAAATGATAGTTTTCCAACATGAATTTGAATTTAGACACATACATGCTTCCACTTTTGTCGCTGACAACAATGCCAATAGTGAACTAAGAGGCAAGTCAGTTGTCATATGTTGTTATTATAAATGGGCAACATCATAGTTTATTAAATCAGCCAAAAGAGAAGGAGAAAGAAGCAAAGTGAATAAAAACCAACTGCCTAGGATCACACAATTTGATCAAGTGGGAAAGCTGGGATTGATCTCAGGTTTTCTGTTTCGCTTGAGCAATTCAGCCACTACATGTACACGCTTCACCCTGCTGGCACCAGTGCGGCCCTCGGTCACACCACAGACCATATTTTGTGGCCCCTGCGAAAATGTTTGTGAGTACCCATGCCTTAAAGGAATATTCTCACGTGGCCTTCTACGTGTTTTAGGGCTTCGGGAGTCTAGGACAGACATACAGCGTGTTAGAGACACTGCGAGTTTTCATTTGGACGCACTAATGAGGTCGACCTTTGACCCCGGCTGATGACTACCATACCTGTGCTGCTGTGCAGCCGGAGAACATTTGACCTCCGGTTGCAGGTTTGACAGCGGCGTGACTAATGAAGTCTTAGCGCGAGAATAATGAGCTGCAATTTCTAGTCATTTGCGTGAAACTAAACTCCCTAAGATGTCGTCCGTCCTCACTCTCCGTTTTCCAAATAAACTAATAAGAGTCAGATGTCCCCGCGATTCCGCCCTCAAGTAGCTTCTCCTAGACGTCTCACATATTAACTGACTGGTTTTTGCTCGCCCGCGTGCATCCGAAGATGTGTTTTAAACTGGTCGCTCCTAACAAAACAAACACTGCAAATAAAAATAAAAAAAATACGTCTCCGACACAAAGCTTTGTTTGCATTGAGTGAAAAACGTACATGTATTTTGCATGTGTTACAAAAAAGTTTGAATAGCCATAAGAGCTCAGTCTGACATACAAAAGTGAACTTGGTACAAGTTAATGCATTTTTATTGCACAATTTAAAATCATAGTTTTAAAACAATATAGGAACACAAATGCGAGGGAAATCATTATAACACCTCAGACGTTTTCGAAATATGCACCTGAGGTTGACTCAACAACGTCATGCCACATTATTGTTCTGGTTGTTGAAACATTAGTTGTTAGCAGGAGGCAAACACTGACTGGGAGCGCTCCCCTCTTTTTCTGGAGTCCTAAATTATTGAGGTACGGAGATGGAAATTCGACTTGATCTGTGACAAGTTGTCTCTACCTACCTGGAACTCAGGAGTTTTGAGGAGACACACTTTTGAAGAAGCCCTCCATTCGAAACCTAAAGACAATATTGACCAGTTCCAAAATACATCTAGAATGTTCTCACTTGCCATTCAATAATCAACAAAACCCCACACGCTAGCAACTAGATCTGATAAAATCCATATATAACTGGTCAACTGGAATTCCACCGCAGAAGGAGTCTCAGCAGCTACAGGATTAAATTCCAACATGCCCCGATTCACAACACGTTTTCCAAAGTGCAAGTCAAACCATAGGCTCAGAAAAAGTGGAAAACACAACCTACAAAATCTTTTTGTGTCTTTTTTGTGTCAGGAAGGGTGAGATCAGGCTGTTTTTTTGCTTGTGGGGTTGTCACTACTATAGGCATTCCACTGAGAAAAGGATTTGTCCTCAGTCTTGAGTGACACATATTAGGTGTTTCCTGGAGCCCGCCAGGAAGGAAGGGGTTTATGCATATACGGCGATCAATCAAGGAGTTGTAACTTTGTGGGTATTTGCAAACAG
This sequence comes from Triturus cristatus, assembly GCF_964204655.1. NCBI lineage: Eukaryota > Metazoa > Chordata > Amphibia > Caudata > Salamandridae > Triturus > Triturus cristatus. The sequence continues at coordinate 1,002,042,408 of NC_140594.1, read as the reverse complement.
TTTCAAGTAGTTTCCCTCATATCACCAACAGGATAGCAGGTGTAAAATGTTCACAGATATCTTTTAGTGGAAGTGGTGTAACCTGGTGAAGTTCCAAGTCTCTCAGCTAGTACTGTGAACATGCTGGTAAATGTATTATTTAATATAATTAGATTGCAACAAGTATGATACAGAATTATGCAAAAAGCATAGAACAGATTGTCAAAACAAATTAGCCTTAGTTGCATGCTATTTTTATTTAGTAATAAATTAACTGCTACTTGCCAACAAATGTGATACATTGCTAATGACATGGCCTCAACTTCCAAGACAGTGTAACTAATGCGCTGCACTCTAGAAGAATTCAATGAATAGCCCGCAAATATTGGTTTCTGATCATTTCAGCGAGTATAATGAATTTAGAAACTGTCATCAGGACCAGTGGAAAGGAATTACACTTCATATTTACATCAAGAATCTCCTCAACCTGAGAAAGGATTTAAGACTATCAAAGGTTTTGGTCCATGCAGTCAGTACATCATAGCCATGGTTTATGCATAGATTTGACCTTTGCTTTCCAGCACTTGCATGCTGAGGAGACAGTGTTGGTGGGTGGTAATATTGCGTAGTGGATGCTAGACGTGGGAATCCTCCCAGGACAAAGCTTAGTGGTTTAGCAGTAATCGGGAACTGGCTCTGGTCCTTATGACATTTGATGCTTCATACCTCAGTTGTACTTATGGCGAACAAAGCAACCACAAGGAGATGATGGTGGAGAGCTGAAACTTTTCAGACACTCACCCTCAGTCACAGATATGGGTTGAATCCATCATCGTTCCTTAGCTCACTTTGACACCTCAGTTCAGACCCAGCTATATGCAAATCAGTCTTGACCCTGTGCCTCATGAGTACAGTCCAGCCCGAACTGCCAAGCCAAGTCTTCTCTGAACCGTAAACAAGCATCCTGGGACCTGTTTCGGGGTAACACCCCTCATCAGCCAAGCTAGCTTGAATCCAGTGGAAAGTGAGCAAGGGACCCACGTCTTAGGGCAAACAAAGCAAACAAAAGGCGATGATGGACGGAGCACTGAAATAGTTGTACTTATGGCATGGTCATAATGTCTCTGGCTCCGAACCGTAGAATATGACTCATTACTACGCGAGTCATTACACTGCGTGGCATTACGACCGCGTTGTTACCACGCAATGCCATTTCTATGCAAGTCATTACATCGACTTGCAGTAGATGGCGCACTAACATTAGAAATGTATAATAATAATTTACTACTCCAACTCCAGCCTACGCAACAGTAGGGAAGGTGTTGGAATAGTAAACTATACTATTCCTTATGTTAGCGCACCATCTACTGCAAGTCGATGTAAGGATTTGCGTAGTAATGGAATTGCGTGGTTACAACGTGGTCGTTGCAACGACCGCGTTGTAATGGCATCGCAGTGTAATCACCACGATGTAAAGGTTGTTTCCCGAACTGTAGCCTCACCCAAGCCCAAGATTGCGATCTAAAGCATGTGTCCTACCAATGATGACTAGTCCAAGAGAATGACTATGGTCCAGTTCTGTTGCAATCCAACTGACTTCCTTCTGTCAGTATATATGGAAACTTCAGTGAAATTTGATGCTTCACACTCTAGTATATACGTTGTGCCCGTCCTTCATTTTTTTTGTTTTCAGCACCAAAGCTTTGGTCCTGAAAGTGACTTGGGTTGCTAGCGACCAGTCGTAGAGTTCTCTGTGTAAGTGTTGCTTAGACCCTAGAGATATTGTCGTATTGGACTGCTTCTGGACATCTGGTCAGCATGTTTTCCTACCCAAGATGAGTAAAATTAGATGGTGTTTGTTTTCTAGTTGTGCTGCTAATCAATTAACATTCTCATACAAACATATAAGCAGCCACCTGTGAAATTTTGATGCGTCACCCCAAGCAAACAATTGATGGTGAATTCCATTGGTTTTTACATTTTGTTTTGTAATCATACCTTCACTTTAACTCAGTTTTTTCATTGAATTGCAAAGTTTTTTAAAACATACTTTAAGGTCTTATAAGCTAAGCTAGCTATGTGTGTGTGTGTGTATGTGTTTGCGTATATATAAATTATACAGATGGTAACTAAATACATTTACTTACCATCAATGAAATTACTTTTAATGTAATACCTCTCAAGCTAAATGTTTTAAAACTGACTGCTGAAGTACGTACCTGAGATGCAGTCGTTGCCTTGTAACTGTCCTTTGATGCGCTAACTATTCTGTGTTTGTGTTACACCCAGTGACTGCCCAATGCACAGAGGCTGACCAAACACCATAACACAAAAGACCGAATAAGATATGGAAGCCTTAGCGATGTATTCGAGAGGCACTTGAAAAAGAAGAATACGACCTGGGTAGTATTCACATTTTAGGCTCTGCTCACTCTCTAGGGCCACACTTGCACACTTCTAAGGACGGCTTACTTATTCATCAGGATCTATAGTTTAGTGTACAGATGCTTTAATGAAGCAAAGAACTTGCGCCTACTGAGCAATGCAGAGGTGTACCTCAACCTAATGTGGAAGCACTTTAAAGTGGCTGCGAAGCGGTATTAGGCCAACGCAAATACCATAAATATACAAATCTAATTGGCTGGATTTAAAATGCCGATAGTGCACCCAGAATATTAAAGAAACAGTGTTACAGCAATCTTGGTACTAACATACATTTTCACACCCACATCAATGCCAAAGCAAAGGCTTCTCAACTGCAAATCCTGCTATTCAGAGGGATAAAGCCATTAATTTCTGCAGACAACCTCAAAAAGGAAAGTCAATTGATGGTTCTCTAAAAGGTTGACAACGGCTGCTCTCTCTAAATGGGTATTTCAGATATCCACCCAGCCCCTCTGAAGGAAGCCCTCAGCTCTTTGGTCTGCTTAGTCTCTGCCGCACAATGATCTGATCACATTATCCCTGCCCAGACCTCACTCACCTGACTTCCCATTGAAGGTGGAAGCACCTACAAATGGCCTGAACCATCCACAAAACATGTCACGAAGACTCAGAAAATGATATTGCGAACAAACTCATCAGCTCCAGTGGATCCCACTCTTTCTCCCGCTCTCTGTAGCCCTAATGGATTGCAAATCCTACTACTCAGAGGGATAAAGCCATTAATTCCCACAGACAACTGAAAAATGGTAATTTAATTGATGGTCCTCTTGAAAGAGGGATAGAGACATTAATTCTCACAGACAACCTCAAAATGGAAAGTCACTTGGTGGCCCTCTAGAAAGTTGACAATGGCCACTCTTTTGTCAGGGGTGTTCCAAAAATCTAACTAGCCCCTCTGTAGGCAGCCTTCAAATTTGCTACCTGCTTATTGTCTGCCACACAATGATCTGATCACGTTATCCTTGTCCAGACCTCACTCAACTGACTCCACATTGAAGCTAGAAGCACCTACACACTGGCCTGAACCATCCACAAAACTCTTCATGAAGACTCAAAAAATTACATTGCGAACAAACTCATCAACTCCGGTGGCTCCCGCTCTTTCTCTCCAGCTCCCTCAACAGCTCTGACTAGCTTCTTCAAGAAAGAAAAAGCTCTGAAACAATCATTCTCGGGATCTGCCTCTAAAATTTGGAACATCATCCCACCTGAGATCAGGACCAACCCCTCCAATGTTTTCTTCAAAAAATAACTAAAAATGCTTCTTCTCAAACAGCATCTCCCACAGTAAATTAAGCATATGCTTCCTCACTTCTATCCCTCGGACTCTACTTTTTATTACTTGTCCTATTGGAATGAATGAATGTACATTTGTTGATGACTTATGTAAAGTGCTCTGATTCCCCTAGGAGTCTGGTATGCGCTACATAAAGCTGTAGAATAAAATAAAAAATATATAATCTAGAATCAAATACTGAGGATTCTGTAGGTAGACTTAACGTTCATTCTTATGGTAGTTGTGCAGGGCAGCAACATAGAATGGCCTTTGCTAAGTTTCACCATCTACCTGTGGAAACCGCACATACTGCAAACTGTTTGGAAACATAGTTGAAGGTTGGAAATTGGGGATTTATTGAAAACGTAATGAAGGGGAGCTGTTTGGAGAACCGCAGGCTTTGCTATCTCAAACTGACTTCCCAAATGGATCCAGATAATGAGAAACACAAACATCTTACTTCATAATCGCTTTACTTTCTGGGGTTTCACCAGTCAGCCACGATTGAGAATACCACAAAATAATAAATAAATGAGGAAAAAGCAACAATCGTGGGGTAATTATGGGCAGCCATTTTCTCGGATCAGCCTAGTTTTTTTCTCTAAATTTTGATCTAGAACAATAATGTAATGTCCACACCCTGGATGTTTAATTCCCTCTCCCTTAAGTAAGTGCATTTCTGATTGGGGCTTTCCAACTGGTAAAAGCCAGTGAGGCCTCTGACAGAACCCCATTGTTTTTATTTTCACAAATCCACCAACAGCCGCAATTTATTGCATAGAGTTGATTGGGTTGCCCCACTTATCTTCGTGGCTGTCGCCCACCCAATAATGGCATCCCCGCTGGCATCATGCAGTGCTTGGACTGAGAAGCCAGCCTTAACATAGAAATCAAATACATTATAAGCAGAAGAGATGAATTGGAGGCCGCACCTTAATCCTTTCCTTGTCTTCTCAGGAAAATCAGAACATTGGACTGAAGCTCTATTACTCCCAATGAAAAACACAAGGGGATGTTATGCGCTCAGTAACCATACACAGTTTTATCCTCTTTAAATATCCATTCTATCATAAAGACTTTCTTTGCCATAAATGTGGTTACCAAAAAGGAGGATTTTTTTGGTTGCTTGAATTGATCATTCCTCTATATTTAAGAATGTAGGGCCATGTTCACAAAGAAATGATGCAGGGCAGTGTTGCGAGCAATTTAGCAGCGCAGGCTCATTTGAAAAACGCAGGGATGCACCATATTCACAAGAATACAGCGCACCCCTGTGTTGTCTCTTGCGCCGGCACTAAAAAAGCTGCCTAGCATCAATGCAGACATGGACACCCTTTTACCAGGGTGCAAGGGTGGGGTGCTTGCGTTGCCGGGATGATTGTTTACGTGCACCTTCCTGCACAGAAGCAATCATTAAAGGCGATTTGTTCCTTCTATGTGTATTGCAGAAGGCAGCACACATAGAAAGAGCAAAAAAACGAAGAGAAATAAAAGTATTTCTCTTCATGTGCCACTTGAACGCCAGCTTTTCAATGGCATCCGTTTTTGGCGCTGCCTCAGATTTACAGGTCCTTGTAAATCTGGGGCACGTCAAAAAGCGATGGGTGTTGCGATGGAACGAAACACCCATTGCATACCCCTTTGACGCAGAAGACTGCGTGGAAGGGGTACAATATTTACAATGGGGCGTTAAGCCACACGAAGTGGCATTGTAAATATGGAGCAGGGCACTGAGCCACCGGAGCGTGGTAAAAAGTGACACTCCGGTGGCACAGTGCCCTTGTAAGTATGCCCCTTAGTGCCTCAGCAGGGATATCTGTCTTCTTCTAAGGCATTCAAATACAGGTTTCTACCAGCATACACCCTATTGATAGAGTCAATTTCCTTTCCACCTATAGAGCTGTCTGTATAACATTATTCAATAAAAAACAAAGTCACACTTGGGTGGCAACATTGACCGCACAAGGTGAACACACGCTACTTAGCTCCACACCGTGTGCAATCGTAGAATCAATATTAGTGGACAACTAAACTTGAAGGACTATTTACCATCCTGATGCATAACAGTTGCAATTGCTACATTATTAGCAATGCAAATGGCAGTGCTTTACTCTGGCAGGAGCCCAAACAAAATACTCTTATTAACAGTTGTAAGCAAGTACTGTAACTGGGCTACTCCACTGCAACTAAATTACTTTTTCACTTCTATTTGGCCCACATGGTGTGAGTAACCAAAAAGGACATGTTTAATACCTCAATTTTTAACAGAGTATAAAATGCTGCTAGTCCAAGCCCTGCTCCTGCAAACCCTCACCGCTATCTGACAAGCCTGGTAAACGTAGCCATTTTGGAATGGGGATGATTCACGGACGTGCGACTGAAAGAGCCCCTTGTCCGAAGAGTAGCATTGACCACCCCAACATCTCCCAGGGGAAGACTGGGTCTGCTTAGCCTCCGAGAGACAGAAAGCTGAGAGGCTGAGTGTAATTGGGACCCGAGCAAAGACAGGAAACGTCTCCAAGATAGAAGTGCCCGCGCCACCTCCCTGGGCCCCTGCGGCCGATGCCGCCAATGGCACAAAATGGCCGCACAGGCCCCTAATTTGTTACAGCTGTTCTCTAGGAGAAGCAGCCTTTTCTCCCATTAACCCAAAGTCTATTTTATGTTTTTTAATCAGGGCGACAGAATTTAAAGAGGGCACCGTTTACGATAAAGCAAAAAAAAATGGGAAAAAAATGTCATAGCTCAAATGTAACGCTAGTGACTATTGCACGGAGCTGTTTTCAATGCCCCAACAAGTAATGTGACAGAAAAATAAGTCGGCAAAGCAGCTAAGATATAAATTAAAGGCCTGTGTGACTGCAACACGATATACAGGTTTAATAAATTGCTAATGTGTATGCTAAGTTCGAGTTCCTTGAATGAGTCATTTTTATACGTGTATGAAGTTTGAAATTCCCCAGGTAAATACAATACTCATTCTTCATTCAGGGATATTTACTTAGGGAAGTATTGCGTTTCACAGAAAATGTATGCATCTACTGCCTTAGCACTGAAAATATAGTAAAAAAAAAAATGTATTAGGTGGATTCCAATTCTCCAAAAATACTTTCCTTTAATCTGCAGGGTCTATTCTTTACTTTAAGTCTTTACAATGTGTCTATGCTTTGCTAGCACTATTTTGCTCACAGAGAGCCTCATGTAGGTGGCCTGGCATTTACCACTTCATAAATACCGAATCATACCGATTCGGTATTTATGAAGTGGTAAATGCTATGTAGGTATTTATGCGGTAAAAATTACCGATTCGTAGAAATTCGGTAATTACCGAATCGGTATTTACCGATTCGGTAATGAGGCATACCTTCCCATTGATGGGAAGGTATGCCTCATTACCGATTCGGTAAATACCGATTCGGTAATGGGGGGAGCACATGCAAGGGTGGCAGGGTGTCACATTGACACTCTGTTGCACCCCTGATTCCGCCATGTGTGCACATGTGGCGCACATACATGCCCTATGTCTGCCACATTGCACACTTAAACGTGCACAAAAATGCTTTTTTACACCTATTTGTTATTTACCACCAACCTTTAGTTGGTGGTAAATAACGAATCCCCACACCCACCACACACTCCCCCTACATCTCATTTCATGATTCGGTATTTACCGAATCGGTAAAATTACAGATTCGGTAATTTTACCGATTCGGTAAATACCGAATCATGAAATGATCCCCCTACATCTCAAAAGCCTAAATACCGGTCGGTAACGGTATATTTACCGAAAATCGGCCGTTACCGACCGGTATTAGGCTTCCTACATGAGGCCCAGAATGTAGTAACTGAAAGCAATCGTTGTCATATAAAGTTTGAGAGAACCACATCCAGTAGTCTACAACGCAAACAAAATGATTGCTTCATCTTTCATACATGAAAATCCGGCTATCACTGCTTGACAGCTAGGCCCATGGTTCGAACGCGGTGTTGGGGGGGGTGGGGTGGAGGAGAGCAGTGTAGGGAGAAGCACGGGGAAGGTGCTTGAAATTTAGGGGCCTATTTATGTAATGGTAATGCAAGAGGCAACTTGCTGCGCTGCGTTGCAGGGGAAGGGCAGGAATGCGCTGTATTTATTATACTATGGTGCCTTCCTGTCCTATCCCCAGCGCTGGCGCACAATAGGCTGCCTAGTGCCAGAGCAGGCACGCTTGCACTGTGGTGCATGGATACGTGGGTTACATGCAGGATTCAAAAAACAATCCTGTGAGGCATATTTTTCTTTCTATGTGTGTTGCAGAATGCAGCGCACATAGAAAGAGGAAGTAACAAAGAGAAATAAAGATATTTCTCCTCATTATGCCTACCTTGAGAAGGCGCGTCTTTTTGGTGCATTCCCAGGTCTCCCAGCAATGGTAAATCTGGGAATGTGTCAAAATCCATGGTAGCTGCGTGTGAACACCCACGCAACTCCTATGGAACGCCTTTCCAGGGCAGAGTAACGCAACGCAGCAATTTGTGCTGAGTTGTATTACTCCTGATTTATCAAGCCATGCTGGCCTATGCACAATGGCGTTGCGTGGCTTAACAAATCGCACTTTAGGGTTTGCGTCACGCATGCACCACGTTGTGTGGTGCAAACACAACTCAAACCCTTGATAAATAGAGCCCATAATTTGGCATGTCGAACTATGCCAACGATGAAAGTTCCTGAAAAGTATCACTGTCTGGCTGATATTCATTTGCCTTTATTAAATGAGCGGTGTACTTCCTAAATGCATAACTGCCAAATCTCTGGCCCTCATTTGTATAAGGCCGTTAAGCCTGGATTTGGATGCAAATGGAGTTCATGCCAGAATTTGGTATTTCCCAGTATATATTTTTTTCTACATTATTTCATGGCATTACATGGATGAGGGACTTTGGGCCTCATGTAGGTAGCCAAATACCGGTCGGTAACGGCCAATTTTCGGTAAATATGCCGTTACCGACCGGTATTCAGACAAGTGAGATGTAGGAGTCCAAAAACCACTTTTCGGTAAATATGAGGCGGTAAATACCGATTCATATTTACCGAATTCCAAAATACCGAATCAGAGTCACCGAATACATAATTAACGAATCGGTAAATATGAAGTGGTAAATATGAAGTGGTAAAAATGAAAATGACATGTAGGAGCACTCGGTAATTAAGAAATCCAAGAAAATCGGTAAATAAGAGTCGGTAATTAACACGGATTGAAAGCAGGTGGTAACCATCAACAGTGCAGATAAGCAATCCCAAAATGCAACAGCGTGGACAACATGCCCGCTATGTACGTCATTGCAAGGCGCCTACATCTACAGGCAGCAGGACTGAGGGTTTGGCGACGGGAGGAACGCATCTACAGACAGCGCATCACACTATTCCAGCTGACTGATGCAGAGATACATGAGAGGTACAGGCTACACCCCGAAACCATCATGGCCTTAATCAGGGACCTGCACCCACTCCTGGACCAGCCAATAAGAAGGGCGCACGCCATACCCCCACATGTGCAGGTGCTCTGCAGCCCACATCTGTTGGCATCCGGCAGTTATCAGGTGGTGACAGCTGCGGTGGGTGGTGTATCCCAGAGTTGCCTGTCCCGTTCCTTCAGGAATTTCCTGGATGCCATGATGCAGAGAATGCACCACTACATCAGCTTCCACAACACACAGGCTGCACTGCAGTAAACAAAAACAGACATTTCTCACATGGCACAGTTCCCCCATTCCATTGGCTGCATTGATGGTACACACATCCCAATCTGTCCACCAGCTGACACAGAGCACATCTACAGGATCAGGAAGTCCACCCACTCCATCAATGTGCATACCGAATTGAATGATTTTGTGAATGGTCCTGTGGGTGGCACAACCAAAAGGTGGGCGTATGCTATTTACAACGAAGTCTGCAAGTTGTCGCACAGTGAGGCGGCTTCCAGATTGAGAGCTATTGACCAAGCAAACATGGAGAAGGCTTTAGCCGTTATAGATAATAGCTTTAGCACTCTCACTTCTAGGATTCATACATGAGACAATAGGCACATGCAAGTACACGGCGCATGCAATGTACAAGCCCCGAATTTGGCGTGCGTCCTACGAGGTATCCCAGTGCCTGTGATTACACCTCCTTCCACTCTGCTTGCAAACGGTATTTATATAATGTTGAATAATGAAGCTTGCTGCGGGATGTGAGTGGGAATCCCGTACATAACTGTCTCGCATAAAGTTGTCTGCTGCAATACTGTTCTTCTTCCACCCCCGCATGTGCGGCTGGATGTTTCCATCTGGCCTTCGATTCCAACCTTGAAAGCAGAGTTAAACAAGTTGAGCAGAATAGAGCGCTATTGTCCCACAAAGAGGTGCCTTTGACTTCCTCTCGTGAAACATTTGTCCTTCACGTTGCTAATACGCGCACTGAGGTACAGGCGCCTCTGAATACTGACCTCCCCCTGCATTTCGGCTCTTTGATCCAAACTATTTTCAATGCCTCGTCCACGACCGGCCTGGCTCATTTTTTTACACATGTGGGCTCGGGTCTCGTGACCTCTTTCCAACCTATTTTTGGTGTAATTCCTGCATTTGTTCATTCACTGTTCTCGAGCATCTTTGGAGGTGTCCCGCTGCTCCTGGCGCTAGTGGCAGGTGTGCTGCTTTTCCTTTTCATACTCCGGAATGGCTGCTCCTTCTGTGCCACACGAGCACCTGTCCCGTCTGCATCTTCTTCGTGATCGGATGCTTGACTTTTATGGTACTCTGCCATTGGCGACTTTGAGCCTGGCTTATGGATTATCCTTCAGGTATTCCTACTTCACCTGCGTACAACCTGTATTACACTGCCTGGATTGTCCCTTTGAATGGCCTCTGGATTTGTGCTTGACCAACATGGTGTCTCCGGTGCCGGATTTCGATCGACTGATGAGGCCCTTAGTGTCTCACGAGTTGTCCTGTTCTGGTGTCCGGATCATGGCGTGTGGTGCGGCGCATGGTATCCTGGGTAATTGGAACATCTCAGCGGCAGCCTACGACTTCTTGTCCATGAGCTATTTGGAGGAACATTCCGGGTGCCCTCTGATTGTGCTAGAGGCTCCGTTGGTTGGAGAACACGTATGTTCCTTTTCTTTACTTAATTGGATGGCTGAGACTTTTAGTGGCCCTGCAAACGATTTTTTGTTGGAAGCCGTGGCCACATATGCTGCCTATACATTCATGGATTAACTGGATTGTCGTCCATTGCGCCTGTGCTACTGGACAGCACCCTGGCGCAACATTTATTTCTTTTATTTCTCTTTTTTCTCTTCCTGATGGTCGGCTTGAGTTTTTTACTATACTTGCATTGTGTTTTTTGGAATTTTATGCTGCAATTAATTGGACTTTAGGACTTTGGCGCTGCATTGGTTACGCCTTGTTCTGCTCTGACGAAACTGAACTCTGCGTTCTCTCTTTTCTTGCCTATTAAATATTGCTTCGCTCAAGGGGGCGTGTAGTGAGTTCTCCCTGAATACGTACATACATTGTTCAGTTCGCATAACCACGTTGAATGTTATGTAGCCATCTTTTTGTCTTTGCACACGACACTGCGTTTACATGTTCTTTCTTGAATAAACTGCTGACTCGAGACTTCCTTCAGACGAGTGCATTCTGTTGTTCCCATCCCAAGCTCTGCGCAGCGACCTTGTTCTGTACATGCTGTGACACACAGTCTGGAATTTTACACAATGCATGTTTTCCACTCTGGGTTGTTCGACCCACTATTTAGCCATGACACACGCGCAGCTGCAAATACCTGACAGTTGGTGCTTTTCATATCACAGACATCATGTTTATTATTCAGACCGAAGACGAGCCTTCCTGCGAGACGGCTCCTGATGCTCCTGTGATGTGATTTCACTGAGCTGATTTTTGAGGTATGGGGTCCCCTATTCAAGCCTAAGAGACCTTCTATTATTACATAATTATGATATTAGCTACTTAGTTAAGGGAAGGTGGTAGTATCCTCGGTATTTTCCGAATCGCTAAATACCACCTCGGTATTTTCCGATTCGGTAAATACCACCTCGGTATTTACCGATTCGGTGAATTCCGATTCGTGATTACCGAATGTTACCGAATCGGTAACTGTTACCGAATTTTTACCTACATATAACTTAACGATTCTAATTTAACGATTCGGTACGGCTCGGTATTTAAGCAACGGTAAAATTTATTTACCTACATGAGGCCCTTTGTGTTCTAAGAGTGTGTGAGACCAAATATGCATCATGGGTGAATATTGGAAGGGGGCCTTGGACCCTGCTCTATTAATGAGTTGAAGATATTACTCTTCCAATTGGTTGGTTGGTCAGCATGCAGTCCAGTTGAATTGTAAAGATCTCCCGACACAGCAAACTCTAAATTCAGAACTGCTAAAAAATGAGCAGGGGAAGAAACTCGTGGGGTGATGTTTGGAGCCCAATGTAATCCTGATCCTAAATAACATTTTAAATGATGTTGATGATGGTATCACTGGGGCATTTATTCTAATAAACTCACCCACATGTTCACTAATATCTTGATTGGCCCACCTTACCTAACTGAGTCATTCAGAATAGGAGTTGACAGCTTATCATTAGAGTGGCTAAAGTTGTTCTGCCCTTCAAACAATCCTTTCATTCCATATAGATGAGGTACCATAATGTTCAGCACTATCTCCTTTTAAACTTTTATTTGTGTCCCTTTCCCACACATATATGGTGGCGTAGACACATTTTCTGCACCTGCATCGATCACATTAAAAAAGGAGCTAGTTCCTCCGAGGATTCCACCCCACCAGTCGTCAGTCGTGATAGATTTACAGGAGTCCTACACCAAGGTTCAACCCATGCAAGCTCTCACTCACAGACTAGAAGTCCTTTGTTCTTTCCAAATATATCAAAATGTGGTCACTGCCCACTCATTGCAAATCACTATAAAAACCGGGGTGTAAGAATTTACCAAGAGCTGGTTTCTTTGGTCGCAAGTCCAGTGAAATAGATTCTACAATATAATGATGTGCAGGAGTATATTTCCTTGTTTACTATTTCCCCATACTTAACACAAATGGATTAATGCCTTAGCTTCGCATACACATAACTTTATTCTCACTTGGCCTCTCAAACCATGGGTGAGATGTACTAAAGTATTCTGTGGTCACAAACCCTGTAGTTTGCAAAATCGAAAGATGTTTGACTGCAAAATGACATTTTTGGCCTGAGGTACGAATTTTCTATTTGGAAAAAGTGGTTGCAAATTGTGCACCAACTTTTTGCAAATGGGAAGGAATTTTCTGAACCGACCTATGTACTAACAAGTCAGTACGTAAAATTCCAAATTGTATTTGGGCGCAATTCCACCTACTTCATTAATATGCATGTTGCAGGTCACAAAATGCGACCCACTATGATTGGCTAGACTCACAGACATGTTAGACTGATGGGGGTCAGCTGAGCACCATGTTTGTGATGGCTTTTAAATAAAGCAATATGTTTTTTTTTTAAATGCAGCCCATTTTCCTAAAATGAAAATGGGATGCGTTTTAATGAAAAAAATGAAAATTTAGACAACTTTTTTATGTTTCGACTGCACAGCACTTGCGCTGTGCTTGAGAAATCTATTGTTTTTAATATAAAATTAAAAGGGCCTCCTCTCTTTCCTGGCATCTTATTAGTTTAGGTGCGTGCCACTTACCTTTCCTCCATTTCTATTGGCTGCAGCATATTTTCCAGCATTTACCAATGCTTGTTCCTCGTCTGCTTCTCTTATCAGTTTTCCGCCGCCAAAATACTGTTAACATCTGCTTTGGTGGAACTATATTTTCATAAAGTTTTGCCTTTTACTATTGCAGCATATTTATATAACAATTTATTACCCAGAGAGATTAAGTGATTTGCATAGAATTACAGGATATTGCGCAGCGCCGCTGAGACTCAAACCAGGATCTCCAGTTCTCGAGTCAGCAGCTCTGGCCGCTGTTCCACACCCTCTCAACTCCCTTGTTATCTGTCAGGGAGCTCCTACCTTCTACAGGACGATGATTTATGAAAACAGCTCCTTATTTATTACGTTAGATGAAATCAATGCATTACCAATCCTTGTTTTAGAAGTAGGCAGTGGTCCCATGGACGACTGCCTACTCATAAATAATGTCTTTGTCAACATTCTCTAGTTGGTCGGGGGGGGGGGGGTCCCTGAGACACCTTCCCATTTGCGAATGGATAACCATCAATTTAGAATTGGTGATAAAATATTAATGTTTTGCGACCGGATTTCAGTCACAAAACATTAATATAAACCCTAAGGAATCGATATTGAGGTGTGTCAGGGGTGTCCCCTCTGAACTGTGAATCATAATGAGATGTAGCAATGTTTTGCTACTGCAATATTGGTTGCAAAATATTGAAATGTTACTGACTCTTTAAAGGGGGTTGTAACAGATTCAGAAAGGAGAATTTATCCAGGCTAGACAGCTTCCGCTTTGGAAATCGTACGGCCCGGGGAGAAGTAAGCAGCGGTCCAAAGGTCCACTGCCTACTTTCCACAATATGTTCTGAAGTGAGAAACATGTTTTTAAAGAAGCCTAAGGAGCAAAAGCACTTTAAAAAAAGTTTTAGTTTGGAAATGCAAACACAGGTAAGAATATTGTATTTTAAATGTTTCTTAATAGTGTTGTTTGTAACATGGTTATGTTTGATACTTATTTAATATCTATTGTAGTTTTACATATATTTACTATATGACTTTCTTGTATAAATATTTTTTGTATATTTTATATTGTGTTATATAGTTTTAGGAGTGAGGTGTTGGGTTTGTAGGGTAATAGGGTGGGGATTTGTGACTAGTTTTAAGTAATTTGTTGTTTTTATTGTGTTTTAAAGTTTTGTATATTTTTCTTGGTGGGCATTTTTCAAAATCTATAAATGTCATGTTGTAGTATATTTTAAAAAATGTTAAAATTTACTTATGCACTTTAATTATTTTAATAATTTTTTTAATTATTTTATAGTAAATTTTATTTATAGAAATTTACATGGTTTTATTACAAAGTTTGTATGAGTTCCTCTTTCTTGGTGTTTTAGTCCTGTTTGTGGGGAGTTGTGTGAGTGTGAATTTATAATTTTTTTTATTTTTGTGTAAATTAATTTAAAAGGTATAACAAGAAATTTTGTTTACTGTGGGGTTGGTATTATAAATGTTATGTCATCAAATTATAAAAATTTCCCAATGTGGCTTAGTATGCAGTGGGAATAGTAAATTTGACCTTCCCAAAGTCCTCCACTTGCCTCAAAGCGGATATGTTCAGAGTAGGAAAAGTAAATTTGAGGTCCCCAAAATCCAATACTTTATGTAATGTGGCTAAGTGAGGAGTGGGAATAGTAAATCTAATCTTTCCCAAGTCAAAACCTTTCCCCAATGTAGCTAAGTATGGAGTGGGGAATAGTAAATCTGACATCCGCAAACGGCCATATTTTCGCCATGTAGCTAAGTTTGGGTTAGGAAAAATATAGCTGCAGTCCCCAAAATCAAACACTTTCCCTATTGTGGATACATTTGGAGTGGTTATAATATATATGAGTTCTTTAACCTTTTAAAATTGGGAAGGCCTAAAACTATCCCAATACTTCTAAGTTTTGAGTTGGCGTAGTTATAACAATTTCCTGGAATAAACCTTTTATTTTAATCATTGTTACTTGTTTCTAATTGACATTCGTTTTTCTTTTTTTCATTTTGCAAATATACTTAATAGCAAAGATTTTTTTTTATGTACGTGTTTTTAATAAATCACAACTTGTTTTACATAATTTTTATCTGCACAAATTTAACATTTTGCTTTGGACATAAGAAATTGAACATTTATTAGAAAAACAAAACTAGTGTACCTGAATGTTTTCATATTATTATACAATTTATTTTACATGCTTTACTAAAATTGTAACATAAAAATATGTATTAATATATATATTAGAATTTTTTAATTCATTTCTGCATATTAAAATGTACTGTAAATAAATATTTGTTTATTTTTCAGTATTGATGTATGTATATATATATATATATATATATATTCACTGAAAAAACCATAGGTTTCACACATGTTATAGTTAGCGGATATTTTACTGATAAAAAACCAATGAAATTCCCCCGTTATAGTTAGTGCAGGCAACTATAACTCACGCGACCGCAATCCTCTGCTGATGCTAATACTGTATTTAGACACTTATTTGCCCATGTCTTCTTCCATAAATTTTTAGCGAAACATATATTACAAATATTTTTTTTTCATAAAGACACATATGTCATCAGCAGAAGATTGCGGTCGCGTGAGTTATAGTTGCCTGCACTAACTATAACGGGGGAATTTCATTGGTTTTTTATCAGTAAAATTTCCGCTAACTATAACATGTGTGAACCCTATGGTTTTTTCAGTGAATTTGCAAGGTTTTTTAAATGCTAAGTTACTTTACGCCATCCGTGGCGTGCGCGCCCACTTAACGCAGTTCGTTCCGTGCGCGCACGGTGCGCTTCGCGCACCGTGCGCGCACGGTGCGCTCGCTTCGCGCACCGCGCGCCCACTTTACGCAGTTAGTGCCGTGCACGCACAGTGGGCACGCGGTGCGCTACGCGCACCGCGTGCCCACGTTACGCTAGATGGGCCATATACGCACGATGCGCTTGGCGCACCGTGCGCACATGGAGGACATATGATGCACTTCGTTTTGAAAGGTAATATTTAAATTTTTCACACCTCTGATAAGCCATGCACAAATGGTGCCCTTCGGGCCCCATTTGCACACGGGGTGGGGAGAGTGTGAATAATTTTTTTTTAAAAATATTTTTTTACCGTACGCGTACGGTAAGCGTAATCGGCGAAATTAGCGAAAAAATAAAAATTCCGTTTTTGGCCTTGGGGGATCTTTGGGGACTCCCTCAACATGGCTAGGTGTTTTGGAGCTGTCCAAACAGCCCCTTTACATGTTTTTGTGCTTTGTATTTTAATCCACACTCTCAGTGCGAGAGAGAAAATGGCGGCCGCCGCTTCCTGGTTTTGGCCGATTCGAATGTTTACTAAGATCTAAGAGCCAATCAGAATCGCGCTCGCGCACGCCACCGTACGCGTACGGTAAGCGTACCGTAAGCGCACCGTAAGCTGGCTCAGATATATATATTGATTTAAAGGCTATTTTCTCAGAATCTACTGAACAGATTTACACCAAACCTACAAAAGGCACTTTCTTGACCTGAGGACTACCTCTCTGCCAAATTTCTAGTAATTCTGTTCAGCCGTTCGGGCTGTAGCTGTGTCTAAAGGTCCTATGGAAAAATGCATGGGAAAAACGTGTTTTGGGACCCCCCTTTTATCTCAGCCCCCGCTTGACGAATCCCCCCGAGACTTTCAGGGTAGGAGCGGAGCGTAGCGCCCCACCTATTTTGAAAAATTCGCGAGGATTCGTCGACCGGCGCCAAAGTTATTAAAAATAGAATGTTGCGGATTTCCTATGGAAACGTGGTCCTAACTATAACTACCTACTGGCGACCGCCAGTAGGTAATATATATATATATATATATATATTATAGTTTACATTTTTAACACCAAAAATATAACTTTTTAAATGTTTTTATTACAGAACAATTAATAAAAATATTCACAAATTAAAACATTTATTTCTCTGGAATTTTGTCCTTTTTATGTCACTTTTTAAAAAAAACTTTCTTTAATCATTTGATATATTTTTTAGGCAGTCTTCCTCATTTTAGACTGTAGAAGTATCTGTGCAGTTGCAGCTTTCTGTTCCTGGAATCCAGTTTAGGTAAGACTGCGTTCTTTGGGAAGGTTTGAATTATGTTGTTGTTTAGTGCGGCATTTTGAAAGTAGGGTTCTTGCTATTAAAAGTAGGTATGTTAGGCCTTGGTTGTTAGCAAACAATAATACTTTGCTTGATAACACTGCATGCATTTTTTAACTTTGTTTTGATAATTGCGGTTTGATGTGTGTTAGGGACTGTTCCATTCTTAGTTCTGCGAAGCTTTTTTATTTTTTGAGTATTTATAAACATTGGTATAGTGTGAGTTAGCTTCTTTCAAGTGTTCATTGGTTAGAATTGTGCCACCCTTCTTCTCCATTATTTGTCTTTGTTTCTAGAGACATGGTGCTGTCGTAGACATTCCACCATTGAATATGACTCTTGGATTGGCGTCTGGGCCCCGATTGGTGCACGCAACCAACTAAAAGTATATTCTAAGTAATCTGTTAGTAGAGCAATTTTTGTTTCATGTTTTTTATAGTAGGGTGATTCAGATAATATATCATAATGTTTGGTGGCTTCTTCTACAGTGATGGATGCTAAAGCTATACATTTTTTAATCTCATGTACAAACATTGGTTAGATGCATCTTCTACATTCAGTATGGATTTTTATAGGTGCCTCCCTATGCTCTGGTTAAAATGGTGGTAGCACCCCTGAACTGCATCTGTGAGTGTCTATTGAGTATATTGGAAATCATTGTGCACTCACAATTATTATATTTTTTGTGGAGTATAATTATTTTCTAATATATTTTAGAATTTAATTCGTAAATTGCACTTTATGACGTAGTAGTGAATACACAAATGAGACGTTTATATTACGGTATTGTCAATTTGTTGTGTATATTTGACTAAATAGTTGAGGGTAAGATTTAAATGTGCCATTCAAATGTGTGTGTTGCATTGTGTCTAGTTTAGTGAATTGTTGTTAGTAGCATAGATTATAATTATTCTGTCGGTATTGTCATCGCCATAGTCTAAGAAGATCTCATTGGTCTGTGCAGTGTGTAAATGTTGGAGTATGTTTATGTCCTCATATATTCTACGGACTATTGGTGTTTTCCTTGTTATGTCGGGGAGTTGACATATTGCATGTTTAGAAGTATCTGGGATAATATTTATAAGTATCTTTCCTCTTGTCTCTTGTGAGATTGTACTGCCTCTGTTGTAGGTCCTCAAGGATTCTACTCACTTGTAGTTATGTAATATAAGGGTGGTGATTATGTTCACTTGCATTTTCTATAGTGTAATTTTTGGTGGGAGCCCCTCAATAGCACGCTTTTAGTAATATTTGGTGCATTTCCAGCGTGTTTTTAACTGGTAGTGCTCTCCTTGTTATATGTATGCCCAGTATAACCAAAGAAAATATATTCTTTTTGGGATTTGATGTATGTGGGTGTTTCCAACATTTTATCTGGGAGTTTTAGAATATAAAAATATACATAAATTTGAGTAAAAGATATTTAACATGTAAACAAGTGTTTATACCTTTTTATGATATTGCTTAATATTTTTACTTACAATTTAGATGGTCTTTATATATCTGTTTGGCTGTTGATTCGTTTTTTGAAGTGTTGTTTGGTAAGTATTTACCAAGTATTTTGTTGCATGTTTCTGTGTCCTTTTTATACTGTTTTGAAATTAGGAAAGAATTTCTATTTCTTAACTGTTTTTTAAGTTTAATTTCATTTATTGTTCGGAAAGTTATATCATTTATTTTCCTAATTGTTGTTAATGCTAATCAGCGCTTCATTTTTTAATGCTGTATATGTATTTCACAATAAAACATTTTATATGTTGAAATATAGTGTTATTTTATTTAAAGCATGTTTTATTAATCATATGAATATTTTTGTCATTGATATTTTGGTTTTCATTGTGATTGTTATGTTTCATTAGTGTTAAGACAGTATTTATATTTTGTGTTTCTATGTTGTAGTTTTTGATATTGTTGGATTTTAAATATGTTTCCATTATACTTTTGTTGTCGATGTATAATTTATTTTAAGAATTGCATCACAATATTAAGGTTGCCAGTATATATTTGCCAATATTTTAGCATTTCAGTATTGCTTTCTTGCTTTCTTCTCATAGAAGTGTTCCTTACAGTTGCAAATAGCAACCTAGCATATTAAAATTTATTAGGCAGGCCATACTGTGACTACTGCAATTTAAGCGTTGGGACGTGACCTATTAGTACATATGTTACTGTTGCAAAAAGTCACAAATAGTTATTGTGAAGTTCGTGAATACTATTTGTGACCTGTCTTTTTGTGCATCTAGCCCTATTGTCTTAATTATTTTCATTATCTACAGAATGTAGCTCCATAAGGTCTGATAAAGCTGAGTGGCAGTGAAAACACATGGGGCTTGATTACGAGTTTGGCGGTCGTACAGCAGACGGTGCAACATGTGATCCACTGTAGGTCCGTCAAACCTGTGGTGCAGCCGCCCACCAAATCAAAAGTTTATTCCTGGTTTGGCGGGTGGTCCTGCGTCAGTCTGATAGAGGCGTTCTGGTAGGCTCATAGAAGAGCCTTACATGCAGACTGCCGCTCTCTGAGCGCCACCTGCCCCTTCCTCACCGATGTGGCGTATCTGCCACACCGCATGCATCCCCTGGGCCCTGAGGTAGCAAGGGGCTCTAGTAGGGCCCCCTTTGTTGGCTCACACCCACACTTTCCATGGTGTGCTCACTGTCATGAAAAGGGTGGTGGTGAGGCAACTCGAAATATGCTTGGCGGTGCCGCTGCGGCACCTGCAGCATATTTCTGCCTCTGACCCCTGCGCACCACTGGATCCTGGATCCCTGGCAGTTGCAGCTGTCCTGTGGTGTCCGACTGCAACAGTGGTAATACTGCAGGCAGTCCTGCACTGTGAAGCTTGTCAGACTGCCACCACAGGAGTGCCGAACTTGTAATCAGGCCCATACTTACATGCCTTTGTAAATTTGCCCCAAAACATACAAATCCCAAGTAAAAGTGCAAAGAAGGCACAGTCCTTTTTTATTTTTAGTAATTCACATGAATTCTGTCAGAATATTCACATTTTATTTCCATTTTAGATGTTTTGAGGCATGTAAGAGTACTTAAAAGAGTGCTTCACGACACATACTCTACACACTACAAAATGCTTTTGTGAATAGACTTGATTGTTTTAACAACAAATTGTCTTATTCTTTTCCAGCGAATATAAAATTGTACTTTTCAGTAGGGCGCATTTAAAATGCAGCCGTGCCTGTTTGTATTCAGATGAATGTCATAGCATAGCACTTTACTGATGCTGGTGAAAAAAAAGGTTGCACTCGAGAGAAAGATATGCATGCAGACTTTTGAATAAAGTTACTGCATACAGACATTTAAAATAAAACACAATATAACAGCAGAGTGCAGAGTTAAAAAAAAAACAGCATCATCAGTCCAAATGGGAGTAAGCACACAAAAAACAGACACTTTGTCACAAACAGCTAGAGGGCCATAGTAGAATAAATTGATGAAAAGTCGATGTAGATGGCCCACCAATGCAGGCAGGCTTAGTAAAAACCTGTTTTAACGATACCAATTGCTTTAAAAAACACAAAACGAATTGTGTCTGACTCAAACATTAATTGATTATCCATAGAAACCCGTTTGGATACTTGCTACTTGCTTTGCCTTGCCGCTTGCCACAGGAGGAGGAGAGGGACAAGGACCACCAGTCCCAGCCTGCCCCGTGGCCACCATCACTCCCAACGTCATTCTGCGCCCGGAGGCGCTTTAAATATCGGTACGGGCTCCTGCAGCACGGGACGTGTGTGGGCATGCCCAGGCCGCGCTCGGGCGAAGCGTCCGGAGGAGGAGGAGACCAGGCTGGGCAAACCCTTTGGTTGTTTCCATCCGGATCCTTTCATCTGTATATTGGGAAATTCGGACGGAATTCGATTGGAAAATCCAGGCACCAAAGTAAGGTATTTTCCAATTACACCGATTAGCCTTGGCTATCCCAGTATTCTACTGTGTCATTACAAAGGGACATTTTGGGCTCAGCATTTGCAAATGCCCGCCTCCCATGGGGGGACCACGGGGGTCTGTATGACCGGTACAATTGATTCCTTTTTAACTAAAGCTGCACATGCGATTATGCAGGAGATAGCCCTGACAGAGAGAAGGCTATCACTGGAGTCAGGAAAGTCTTCCCAGATTCATATAACGGGCAATGAGGGGGCACAAGTAAAACAAGCAGTTGTTGTGGCTCCTTTAGATGGTTCATCAAGTGCCACTGCTTCTGCACCTTTATGTCAAATGTTCACCCCTGATAAGCCTCACCTGTCGCCTAATACTTTGGCTGCCAAAATAACAGAGGGGACCTATGTGGCCTCAAACTTACCTCCATCCAAGAGAAAACAAATTGCCTGTAATAAGTCTTCGAGGAAGTTTCCACGGACACAAACACCACTACAATCTGGTTTAAATTTGGAACAGTTATTGGACATTTTATTTGTAAAATTGGAGTCAATGATGAAAGCTCTTTTAGCCCCAATAATGCAAAAGGTGGAAAAGGTTGAGAAATTATTGCATGATTCTACCACCAATTGTAATAAATGTGCTATGATTCTTGTGCCAAAACCGATGGGGGCGATGATTCCATCTAGGAATATGAACCAAATTCCATCTGGCCCATGTTTAAACGTCTTAGGGTCTGGGGAAATGCCCAGTAGAATTAGACAGCTACACAGAAATTATTATTTTTAAGATAAATGGCCTTTCCAATGGTTCCTGGAGAGGGGCCCTAATTTATCGCCCCCCAGGACCAAAAGGCGATTTTTCTGATAAATTACTGGAGACTATTGCACCGCAACACTAGCCTCAGAAAATGTCCTCCTAATTGGAGATTTTAATCATCACACAGAATTGTTATCTAATTCTGACACTAAAAAGCTGATTTCTAATATGAATACCCTTGGTTTTGCCCAGCGAGTCGTTGGACCCACACATAGTGCTGGTCATACCCTAGACCTCCTTTTTACTAACTCGCACGGAATTATAGTAGAACCCCCAGTCCCACTATTATGGTCAGACCACTATTTACTGAAATTCTCCATTCCCTCAACTATGATGAAAAAAAATGGTCATGAAAGCGATTTTGTATTGCGGAGGCCATGGCGCAAAGTTACTTTGCCTCTTTTTTCAAAACATTTCTCCCTTGATCAGACAAGTTTAGAAATTAGTGTAAACCAGGCGGCATACAGTCTCGATAAAGCTATCTCGATCACACTTGACAAAATTGCCCCCCTTAGTCATGTGAAGATCAACACCAGAACTGCCCCCTGGTTCACCGACCAATTAAGAATGACAAAGTTCTCGTGTAGAACTGCAGAACATAAATGGCGCAAAAGCAAAAACGCAGCTGACCGTGAAAAATATAAAAAATTACATCATGGCCAAATGAATGAAATAAAATTGGCAAAAAAACTAATTTCTCATAGACCGTATAAATAAGGCAGAAAGCTCCTCAAAAGAGCTTTATCAAATTCTTAAGGAATTCACAACTCCCAGCATTCAGTCATCAATCCCCGTTTCTCAAGATTGGACTGACTCTCTTTTAAAAAATTTTGAGGAAAAAATTATTGCCATCCATCACCCCTTGTCAGCTCAACAAAACAATTTTTGTTCTGAAGATATGCCTTGTACGTCTTCTGACCCTCCCTACATTCTGAGCGAATTCATTAAATGTGATATCAAGTCAGTTACATCTGTTATGCAGAAGATAAAATCTGGCTCTCCCACTGACCCTGTACCCCCTTTTGTCACCATTGCTCCAGTATTGTTGGAAAGCTTAATCGGTCTTTTTAATAGGTCACTCTCAGAGGCGGATTTCCCGATAATATGGAAATCAGCCAGAGTGAGACCTATTTTTAAAAAAACGACGGCCGATCCAAAACTTCTCATAAATTATCGGCCCATCTCTCTACTTCCCTATTTTGGGAAGATGCTGGAATCCCTTATTAACCAACAGCTTATTAACCATCTTGAGCAGCATGGACTTTTAGATTCTTCACAGTCTGGTTTCAGGGCGGCGCACAGTACTGAGACAGCATTGGTCGAGGTTACTGATAATATCAGGCTGGCATTAGACAAGCATCAGTCAGTCATCCTCGTCCTGCTTGACCTGTCCGCCGCCTTTGACACCATATCCCACAGCATTTTAGAACATCGGCTCTGGGAGTTTGGTGTCAGGGGAAATGCCCTTAAATGGTTTAAAAGCTATTTATCTGACCGTGTAACAACTGTTCAGATGGGAAACAGCATCTCATGTGAAAGATCAGTCAAGATGGGAGTACCACAGGGCTCTATTTTGAGCCCAACACTTTTTAACCTTTACATAACCCCCTTGGCTAAGGTGATCAGAGCCTACGGATTTGACGTTATATCGTATGCAGATGATACGCAGATCCTGGTCACCTTAGGTCCGGACCCTATTGAAACCAAGCAACGCTTTCAAAACTGTTTGTCTCATGTGGATCGATGGATGAGATCTAACCACCTCCAACTAAATGGTGATAAGTCAGAGAATATGCTGTTTGGCAAGGCCACAGCACACTGGGCACATGACTGGTGGCCAGCCAATGTAGGACTTTGCTCAACCACCAAGGAAATGGTCCGCAACCTTGGTTTTTACATGGACAATCAATTGTCCATGAAAAGCCAAATAAATCATATCATTGGTACCTGTTTTAGTGTAATGCACAGTTTACGGAGGGATTTCAAATGGATCCCCACTGAGGCGCGGAAACCATTAGTTCAGGGATTGATTATAAACAGGATGGACTATGGCAACGCCTTATTGCTCTCAATAAATGAAAACCTTCTGAACAGGCTCCAGATCCTGCAGAACATAGCTGCTAGGCTTGACTTATATCTTCCATATAGATCTTCCTCGTCTCCCTGCCTAAAAACCCTTCATTGGCTTCCTGTGAAAAAAAGGATTTTTTTTAAAACTCTTTGTTTGACTCATAAGAACATGTACGGAGTAGGCCCAAGATACTGGTTAGGAAAATTACGCTGGTACCAGCCACGTAGGGTACTCAGATCTAGCAATGATGCTCTGCTTACTCCCCTCAGAATCCAAACTGCTATAAAAGGGGGCAGATCTTTCTCCTTTCTCGCACCGGCATCCTGGAACAAAATGCCCTCACATCTACGCTCCATCTCTGACCATAGTTGCTATCGCAAGAAGTTAAAAAAATGGCTATTTGATAACTAAGCCAACAGTTGTTGTCAGAGCCGTCTGCATGCACCATGTGACTCTTGGAGTGATGTGTGCGCAATACAAATGCCCCTGACTTGAGTTGACTTGACAGTTAAATTTGACTGAGGACACGAGACCTGTAGACCAGAATTCCCAGGTAGCCCAGATGAGTAGGCCTTTAAATTCTGAGAGGGTTCTCTTGCCTACACGCACCCAACCCCATTATGTTTTATCTAAGGTTGTGAACCAATGTATCCTCGATCTACCTCCTGCATCTGCCCTTTTAGTAGCAGTCTTATTGGAGGTCCCTTACCTCTCTCAAAAATCCAGGGAAACTTCCCAGGACCTAATACATAAAGTTACTAATTGGTGTACTAAAAATGTGTAAATGGCATCATATGACATCATTATGGCCAGAAGAGTGGGGTGGATAGGCCGTCAAACAAAAAGACTGATGTGGGAGATTGCATAGTTTTTAACTTTCAGAATCCAAAGAAAGCTAAGCTGTTAACGGATTGCGCATATAAGAGTAGCTCAAACTCTTTAATCAGAGTAGTCTCGCTACAACATTTTTATCCCCCTAGCCAGCGCACATGCCCCACGCAATGGCAATGGCAATGGCAACTATCCCTAAACGCAGGTAGGTTTGTTAACAAGAGCAATACAGATAACGTCCTACCAATGAGTAACCGTTTTCAACCCCTAGCTAGTCTCCAGAATCTGGATGAAAATGACTGACTAGGACTAGAAGACAAAACATGTCAGGGTACATCTCCAGTTAACATTACTCAAAACATCCATATATCACCAGTCCTGGACCCTGCTAAAATATCTAATAAATCCCCTGGAACTCCTCCTATCCTAATTCCCCCCATGGCCGTCCATGAAAGGATCCTCTCGTGGAACATAGCGGGAATAAGGTCTAAAAGAGAAAACCTACATTGACAAGATTTTCTCTCTATGTACCACATTATTGCCCTCCAGGAAATTTGGGAAACAAAGGACTGTTTTTATTTAGATGGTTTCATTTTGTTTCATAAACATGCTATTCCATCGAACATGGGTAGAGCTAGAGGGGGTTTGCTCCTAATGTTTTCACTCAAACTCTCTTGCAGGAAACGTTTGGTTGAATGTAAATCACCTCATGTTTTGGCAGTAGCATTGTCTTTTAAGAATCGTGCCATCATGCTAGTGGTACATTTTTATAATTCTTTTTCCAGAGGGCACGAGTTAAAACATTTGCAAGATTTAAAGGGATTTCTGGAAAATTATGAGGAGACCAAATCATATTATTATGATGTAATAATCTTAGGGGATTTCAACACTCATCAATGTTACCTAAATTGTTTCACAATCCAGGACCAAGGGGAGTTTCTTTCCTCACTCACTCATTTTGAGCACAGGCCTTCAGGTTATCTTGCTTGAAGGCATCTTCTCAAATCAAAATCTATGTTGCCTTCAGTAAGCAGACAGTTTGGCGTCAGTACCCACTTATGTAGGGAATGGAAGGTCAAGCACCATCGATTATATTCTACTGACAGCTCCACTAGTTTTGTTTAGTGAGGAATCAATTGTCACCTGGTCAGGTTTTAGCGACCATAATCTCCTTACTGTCACTATATCACTCTCTGTTATTGAAATTGAAGAACCGACCACTTGTCTGGTAAACAATGATATAAGTACTAAAGACCAGGCTCGCAGGCTAAAGTGTGAAATGGTTGTTCCAGAAAACTTTTTGAATAATTTGTATACCGTTTGTGCCTCTGAAATCGAGTCTTGTTCAGACCCTGACATGCAGGGTAGTTCCATCATAACAACCTTCGGGAAACTAACGAAACAAAACAATCTGACCTCACGGTTGTGGGTGGGGCCAGACGCCCCAAGGCTGTAGGGTGGTTCAATGGTGCATGTTCAATGACCCATATGGAGCTTGTGCAGGCCTTAAAATCCATGCCTAGAGACGAAGCAGAAATCAGGGATAAAAGAAAAGCTTATAAGTTAGCTGTTCAGAATACGAAGAAGCAGCTAAGGGAGCAGGCATGGGATATATTTGGGCAAGCAATTGTGTTGAAAGATAGTTCCAATATTTGTTCGGTAGTCAATAGTTCTTTCCTTTCCTTTCCGAAACTCCAAACTCTAACACTGATTGCCTAATCCCAGCTGATAAATGGGTATTGCATTTTTGCCATATATTTAGTGATGCAAACTTAGGAGAATCCAAAGAGTATAGAGAAGTTGGGCAAACTAGTACGCCACTCCACTTTAGCGTAGAAGAGGTCCATAACGCAATCATATCCACATTTGGTGGAAAGGTCCCGGCTGATTTATATGAGGCTGATCCGAAAGTCTGGGCTAATATTTTGGCAAACATTTTCAACGCCGCATGTTTACATGGTTTGCTAGTATCCTGGGGAATGGCAGTCATTTTTCCCATTTTTAAAAAGGGTGCGAGGGACGAGCCTACATGTTATAGGCCGATCTCACTCCTAGATTCTGCAGCCGAAATAATGGGCAAAGTCGTACTTAACCGCCTAACGGCATGGCTGGATCACCAAAATGTTATCTCCAATGTGCAATATGGTTTCAGGCCAGGCAAAGGGACTTTGGACCAATGTTTAAATTTACACCTAGTGGTAGGAAAGTATACCATTGCTAAAAAGGGTATATTACATTTGGCATTCATGGATTTAACGCAAGCATTCCACTGTGTTAACAGATCAAAGTTATGGTTAATTTTAAGTGAAAAGGGTCTTGAACCAGAGCTTGTGGCCTTTTTATATACTATCCATGAAAATAATACAGATGCTGTCAGATATAACAATAATGGTGATCTGACAACCCCCTGGGATGTGAAGAGAGGGGTACGACAGGGTTGTATCCTGGCCCCCCTCTTATTCACACTATATATAAATAAGTTAGGGGACTTTCTAACAGCCAGCTGTAAAGACATCCCTAGGTTTGGTGACAAGATGATTCCCGCACTTTTATATGCAGATGACACGGTTTTATCAGCTAGAACTGCAGTGGGCCTTCAATCTCTTTTAGATGGTTTTATAGTTTTTATCGACTCTCTAGACCTTTCAACAAATTTTAAGAAATCACATACTATGTCGATCGGTCCTGGAAAGTCACAAAAAAGATTACATTTTACTGTAATGGGGTCGAATTAACAAAGGTTCCAACATTCCCCTGTTTGGGTGTACTTTTTAGGTCTCGGCTAGCGAAGGCTGCGCTGCGCAGTCTCGCTTGGCGAGATTTAATGTTTTTCAGTAGTGGGGCTTGAACCCGCCCTCTTCTCCATTGGCTGGCTTCCTAAACGGAGGCCAGCCATTGGAGGAGAGGGGCGTCTGTCCATTTAAGCCTCGTCTTTTTCGGATTCGGGGGCGTGTTTTTTAGTTTCTTTCTCTCCTCTGGAATGTAAACATTCCAGCCAGTGGGAAGAGGAGAGAAAGAAAAACACGCCCCCGAATCCGAAAATGACGCTGCGTTTCTCCGAGGCATTTCTGCTTGACCTCGGAGAAAGATGGTGGTGTTCATGGAATGTAAACCGGTAATTCCAATTAAAGTTTAATCTAAAGGTTTTCATTCTAATAAACACAGCATGTCAGTAACGTTAGATTGTATCGCAGGAACTACTCAATATAATTCCGTACTACTGGTACAGCATGTGTTGCAAATCGTAATTTGTTTTTAATGGAGTGTCTTGTTTCGTTCTCTCCCTTGAACGCGCCCGCCTATGTCTTGTGGGTGGAGGGACTCTAGCGAACAGGGAATCCCCATACTTCTCGGTGATCGCTAACGCAGGCCCATTGCCCTCACGTGCTCTGCACGTTGTAATGTTGAATGGGAAGCTGCACCGGTGGCCTAGTCCGGTTACAGAATCTGCATTTGAGGCGAGAATATGTGCTCCTTTCACTGGCTAAAATGCGGACTCGTTCTGCCAGAACCCTGTGGCTGGGATCCTATTCCGGGGACAAGCGGCCATCGGTGAAAACGTCCCCGGGGAAGGTGAGGGACGGGACTCTCGCTGCTCCGGGCATCCGGAGATTTCAGGGGCGAGGATAACAATTGTTTAAGTCCCCACCGAGGCGCCGTCTGCCCTAAACCACAAGTCTGTGCCACCGCCATCGTGGAACTGAGCTTCCTTTTTAGGTCTCGGCTAGCGAATGTGTATGTGTCTAGATCTATGTGTGTGTGTGTGGTTCTGTATGTGTGTGTGTGTGGCTGTGTGTGTATGTGGCTCTGTGTATGTATGTGTGAGATTGCGTGGGCGGTACCGTCTTTTACTGTTTCTTGGCCGTGGCGGGCGGGGAGGGGTGGCGTGTGCTATATGGGACGTGTATGGATTCTTATTGGTTCTTTTGTATGAGTATTCTGCTATTCTCTAGCCGTGTGTTTTTTTTTTTTTGCAATCTTGCCTTGTTTTTTGCAAATGTAAACCGGTAATTCCAATTAAAGTTTAATCTAAAGGTTTTCATTCTAATAAACACAGCATGTCAGTAACGTTAGATTGTATCGCAGGAACTACTCAATATAATTCTGTACTACTGGTACAGCATGTGTTGCAAATCGTAATTTTTTTTAATGGAGTGTCTTGTTTCGTTCTCTCCCTTGAACGCGCCCGCCTATTTCTTGTGGGTGGAGGGACTCTAGCGAACAGGGAATCCCCATACTTCTCGGTGATCGCTAACGCAGGCCCATTGCCCTCACGTGCTCTGCACGTTGTAATGTTGTATGGGAAGCTGCACCGGTGGCTTTGTCCGGTTACAGAATCTGCATTTGAGGCGAGAATATGTGCTCCTTTCAACGGCTAAAATGCGGACTCGTTCTGCCAGAACCCTGTGGCTGGGATCCTATTCCGGGACAAGCGGCCATAGGTGAAAACGTCCCCGGGGAAGGTGAGGGACGGGACTCTCGCTGCTCCGGGCATCCGGAGATTTAAGGGGCGAGGATAACAATTGCTTAAGTCCCCACCGAGGCGCCGTCCACCCTAAGTCTTTGCCACCGCCATCGTGGAACTGAGCTTCCTTTTTAGGTCTCGGCTAGCGAATGTGTATGTGTCTAGATCTATGTGTGTGTGTGTGGTTCTGTATGTGTGGCTGTGTGTGTATGTGGCTCTGTGTATGTATGTGTGGCTCTGTGTGTGGGGCTCTGTGTAAGTGTGGGTGGCTCTGTGTGTGTGTGGGAGGCTCTATGTGTGTGTGTATGTGTGTGCCTCTATGTGTGTGGCTCTGTGTGGGTGGCTTTTTTTGTAGGTGGCTCTATGCGTGGGTGGCTCTGTCTGTGTGTGGGTAACTCTGTGTGTGTGTAGGTGGCTCTGTGTGGGTGGCTCTATTTGTGTGTGGGTGGCTCTATGTGAATAGCTCTGTGTAGGTGGCTATGTGTGGGTGGCTCTGTGTGTGTGGGTGGCTTTGTGTGTGTGGCTCTGTGTGTGGGTGCAAATGCAATAGGTCTTGCATTGGAGAGAGATTAAGCTATTTACATTGTAAATAACAATGCCGTTTCTTTAAATGTTTTAAAAACATGAGCAATGCCAATAGCTCTAACTTTAAAAATGCCAAGACCATTGCATTGTAAATGCTTGTTGATGAATGTGGGTCATGGTGCCCACAAATCACACAAAAAAAGAATACTCTAATTAGAGCGACGGGGGCAACATTACATTTTGCCAAGAGATTAGGGTCTAAACCCATTCCGGCCCTGATGAAGATATATAAAGAAAAATGTATCCCCATGGCAACTTATGGCTGTGATATATGGGGATATAAGGAAGGAAAGGACGTTCAGCATGCTGAAGACAAATTTTTACGTAAGCTCTTGGCAGTTCCGCCCTCCACTCTTGCATACATACTACATGAAGAAATAGGGGTAGGATATATATCTGATCAGATAGCGGTAGCCCCCCTATTGCGCTGGTTGAGAGTTTGGGCAAGCCCTATTATAAATCTAAATCAAATAAAAAAAAATTACTGACTGCCCAGCATTGGACAGAGCTGAACACATCCCCTGGCTAAAGTATATAATGGACTCGACAAAATGGTTAGATTGTCCTGACTTATTTTTTTGCCCTAAACCCCTGGATAAACCCAAAATCAGAAATATCAAACTGCAGTTTATGGTTAAGCGCCAGGGACTCAGGGAAGAAAAGTAGTTGGTAAAACAAACGGTGAGGCGATATGTTACATTATCTTTGTATGACCAAGTTCAACCATATCTACTCATCGATGGCAACCCCTTCCATCATTTTCTATTAACCAGATTTCATCTGCAAATGGTTCCCTGGCTCTTGACTGTCCCACAAGGTTTTTAAAAACCTGGCACTTTAAAACCTTGTCTTTGCAACAATTTCTCTGAGCAGGATACTCTTCATTTTATCTTCTTTTGTGATTATTATGTTTCTTTACGTAAGAGATTCATATTACCATTACGCAGAGATTGTCATTTTTCTCAAGTCAGGCCTGCCTTAGCGCACCTTCAAATGCTATCTTCCCCCATGGTTTGTTTTGGGGTTGCAAGTTTTTTAACAGGAGCCATTAGGTGCAGGAAAAAAATGACTTTTTAACTGTTATTAGTTTTTATATGATTTTATCATAGGGCCCACTCCGTGTCATCACTTGTCTATTGAATTTGGCTTTAGCTGATCTTCACACTTTGCACTTTATATAATGCTTTTGCTATATCATGTAACTCGGCCCTCTGACTGATATTAAGAATGTTTTTATCTTAATTGTGGTTTTTAAAACTGTCAATGAAATGTATTTTTGTATGATATGTTCACTTTAATGGCATTGAGTTGCCGAATAAAGTATTCTTGACTGACTGACATAGATGGCAAAATAAACTGGAGATAACATTTCCAGAGTGAGGCAGTATTAAGGAACTAAGCAACAAGGTTCAATTTACTTAATACTTACCATAGTTACAACCATTAATTGTGATTTTTTTCAAATGTGTTTAGGTACACCAATACTTAGGCACTTACAATAAGTGTCAGGGTAAATCGGGTGTAAACAGTATCCCACACAATTCCCTGATTTTCTCCTTCACATCCATTGTTATTCCAACTTAAAGCCACAATGCATTTTTCGAAGTTCTGCTCAAAGACATGCCTCATGATTTCTCTGTTACCCCTTCAATCTATGCACCAACTTGCAGAGGGGTGACACACTGTTTTACTCTTTTCTCCAGGTACATGTGCTCCTTAGAACTTTGGGAATACTCACATCATTGGATATAGACTGTGCTCCACAACATCTGCCTCAGTGGACAGAATTTGGTCACTCAACAATTTTTGTAGTTGCTATTTTCATACAGTGCATACTAGATGGAAGAGCATCAGAGGACTTTAAAGAGATTGCCATACAATGGCTAAGACAAAGACATTATTGTTAGAACCGGTAAATGAACATGGTACAGCAGCCACGGGCAGCAATTGATAAAAATTATAAACACAATGACATAGTACAGCCAAAACTATTAAATTCAATACAGGGTCGTTCAAGTTAGAACAGCTCATATTTGAACATGTATAATACAGTAATCAAAACTCTGTTGAATATGCCAACCATCCAAAGGAACTTCCCTTCTTATATTGGTGATGCATAGTAGCTAGTGGGAGGAAGCAGGAAATGAAAATTAAGAACAGAAAAACAAGAACATCTGGCAGGTAGAATATAATTCCATAATTTGAGCGCACAGTCAAAGAAAGAATCGGTCAAGATGGTTTTATTGAAGAAGCAGTGAGTCGGAGCTGCGGAGTTTGAGGAAGCCACCAGAGATCTTCAGCTTCTTGGACAGATAGAGCGTTACCAGCTCCTGGGGGTTCCTGCTAGTGGATTAGGGAGCACTGCAACTGCTCCTACTCCCTGTTACAATTGGCCTTGAATTTCTTATTCAACACCTAGCATTAGCCCTTTACTTCTCCAGAGCAGCTCTGGCCACTGACACTTTCTCCAATTTTGGTCATTTGCTAGTACTTCTACAATCAGCACCAACAATCTAGCCTCCTCTATAGCACACACTAGTGCTTCTTGGGCTGCCCTGTGTTTCCAAGGCACCAGTGGTCAGTGTTAACTTCCGGGGTTATTCCTTCAATGTGAGGAACCTTTTAGACCTTCATGTCTCTTAGTTTTCTTGTTGAAATCATCCTAATCATCGATTGAAAGATCACTGTCCTCACACAGCAAGCATAAGGCCTTACAATGGACCCTTGTTCTGCAACAGAACCAAAACAGCTACAAAGATTGCCATCCACAGTAGTCAGGAACAGTTCAAGACATATGATCTAGTTTTATTACATACATACCACACAAAGACTAATATGCTTCCTAGCTCAATCAGTCTCCCACTCAGCCACTCCACTGTCTTCTGGTAGGACCCTGACATTCATGAAACAGTCTCACATCATAAATTATATCACTCAGTAGTGCAGCTCCTCCATACACAGAATTCACGGGGCATTAAAATACCACAGAGGCGTTCTAATATTGTAGGGATATGTTCAAATGTGCACAGTTCAAGTGCATCTCTGGATGTTACATTTGGTAAGTGATGTTGTTGAGTGGCAAATACTCTGAAACACCCACATTAATTTCTTACCATAGACTAAAAATATTGGATTTACAAAAGCATGCACTTATACCAAGGCCCCACATGATCATTGTTGGAACGATTATCCTTAATACTCAAAGAGGATGGAAACAAGCTCAAAAAATGGTTAGCACGTGCGCCATGTAAGTGTGAACCCCTTATTACTGATTGAGCCTACTGGTTGAGTGCAGTTGCTATTATGCAGCGCTTGCCACTGTTGTATTTGTTTTTATCTTAAGCAAGTTTCCTCTCATCCAGTCAGCCAGGTCTAACCAGCAGTTCTTAAATTCAGTTGCAGTAACACTCAGGTTACCCCAAATCTGAAGAGAATGTGGATGTCATCCATATTATATAAGAATCCGAGCTGTGTTTTAGGAAGAAGAAAGACAAGTGGCCGATATAGATATTTAAAAGATGTAAGGTAGTGATAAAACCTACAGCCTGCCACATCCCAACGTCCATGAAGATGAATACGTTGTGGTATGTTATGTCATGTGTAATGGAGGCGAGTCACCTTCTGAGTGGGTTACTGTAGATTAGACTGGATTCATTCCAAAGCTGACGTCTAATTCCAGTCTTAAACAACCTTCGGCACAAGGCAGCTAAAACATTCTTGAGTCACTATGAGCTAGAGCAATATTAATTTTTCCCCAAGTCTTAACTACTTTTAGCTTATTACTGATAATTAGCACATTATATACTTTTAAAGAATCGTTATGGTTGACTAGCATTTGAGGTTCTTTAGCTTGCATGGAGAGCTTCAATATCTTTATTAGTTGTTTATAGCTATATAACAATAATTATAAAAGCATCTTTTGTGATTGCCACTAGGCAGAAATTTTCTTCCAACCATGATATTTGTCAAAATATTTTTTACTGTACTTTATATCGATGTCAGTTGACATCGCACTGGCAGCTGAGGTTGAACCCCTACATTAATATCCATAGCTTCATATTGAAAGGTGCCTTGCGACCAACGTTATTTCCAAATCTAGGTCCAGAGCGAATTTTTTGCATTCGGACAGAATATGTAGTGGCCTGGTTTTTCACTAGACCTGTCTCAACAACTATCGGGCGACAATGACTGCTGTCTCAGGTAAGAATTTCCATCTTAAAGCATTAAGTGAAAGCCCACAATTAAATCAGAATCAATTGGTTTACCATGTGTTCCACCTGTAGAGGTTCTCTTTACTGTAATGTAATTCTTGAAGCAGCCATTCAAGCTGACAAAGTCTAAATCTGATATAAACTTGTATAACAGTCTACCACATGGCCAGTCTGTATCTGAACAATAACTAGCAGTCTGAACCTCTGTTTTCTTCACCAAATGCACTCTATCCACCATATATTTTCTCAGTTTGGTGTTAAAATCTCCATCCAGCAATTTTGTTACATTTGGCATTTCTCTCTTAAATTGGAGTTTGCTTTTCTAATTCTATGAGTTGGTTTTTAGTCTTATTGTCCTTGCATCCACTATCACTGCCAATGCAAAATTTAGGGTAAACAACGTTTACCCCGCAACTTTTTCCCCGCTTGAAATCACAACGCGGTCGTTACAACGACCGCGTTGTGATTCCGCATACCATTACTCCGCAAGTCGGAAGAACGACTTGCGGAGGGGGGGGTGTTGGATTTAAAATCCAACACCTTCCCTAGTGTCCGCACACACTGGAGTTGGAATAGTAAATTATACTATTCCAACATCCAGTGCCCCCCCTCCGCAAGTCGTTGTTCCGACTTGCGGAGTAATGGTATGTGGAATCACAACGCGGTCGTTGTAACGACCGCGTTGTGATTCCAAGCGGGGAAAAAGACGGCGGAATAACGTCGTACATTCAAAATTTAGCACAAGTGGAACAGCATAGTAATAATTTTAGCTTCGTCATTAACAATAATAGCAAGTCGACCCAAGGGGTGCCACATTGAAGAAAGAGTGCTTGAAAGTGCATGAGTTACAAAGCTGTTAACAATGGTGGATACAGTACACAAGTCTCCTGAATGAGACACATGCTAAATAATTCATATAGAAGTTTGTGATTATATACATTGAGCCACCTGCAATGCTCAAATATGTACCACGGTGCAATTCATACTGACATCAGGTTCTGACATTAGAAATTAGAGACAGATGGGTGAACCTCAAAAGATGTGTTTGCTCCCCTAGCTACTTTTTCAATACGATTACTGAAATGAATCAGAAGCACCACAATTTAATGAACTCCACTATTTACATAGATCACCATGATTGCATTTCTCTTCTTTCTAGACCTAGGACTATCATTGTTCGCCTTTTCAGAACTATATGGGGTAGCTCCTCTACTCTGTTCATTGGATAAGCCTCCACATCTTTTATTACACAAGTCAGGTGAAAACAACAGTAATTCGGCTATACATATTCCTTTAGAGGTTTTGATACTATCCAATAAAAGAGCTGAGTAAAGTTGAATATTGAATACAGATCCATTTCTATAATTTCCCTAAATGGGAATGCTTTTATAAAAGTAATCAAAAATATATTTCATGATTTGATCTTTATTTTTGTGAGTTATGCAGCTATATATAGAAATAAGCTCCTCTTTACAACATCCCCTCTTTTCAATGGTTCGCCCATAAGATTTGCCTATATTGTATAAGTATCATCCCTTTTGCTTTTAAGTTAGATATAAAATTGATTCTAAAGCTTAAACTATGTTGCATGTCAGGGATCTCTTCTTTTCCAATAGAATCACTGGTTGGGGCATATGGCTTTATTGTACACATTTAGGGGTCGATTACGACGGCAGTCGGAAAGGCTCCAAATGGGAGTTGGATCCAGAGAATCCGATTCGGAACCTATGTTTCTGACCGAATCGAATACATGCACGACCGATCTATTACGATGCAAGGAAACTGTTTGTACTGTCTGATTCAGTTCCAATTGGCATTCGGACAGGCCCAGTCATTCGAAGCCGAATCGTACAGCTCTATGGACACTGTTTCCGACCGAGCGATTACGATGTCCGATTCTGACAGCCGTTCCGAATTGATTTGTCCAACACGAAACGGCTGTCGGAATCTGACCGTGAAGGGCTATATCAGGCCCCCCTTCATCTGTAGGCCTTCAGTTGGGGCCCATGGGGGTTCCCATGGGACCCCTCTTTACAACCATGCACAGTGTGGCAGGCACCATGGGGTGCCCGTCACAGGGTGCAAGGTTTTCCCCAACCACACATTTTTTCAGTGGGAACCTGTGTTCTCGGTAGGAACATAGGCTCCCATTGAAGTCAATGCGAGTCCGACTAAACGATGTTCAGAAGCATCGGAATCGGTCGGTCGGAATCGCAGAACCCGATTCGGTCGGAAACAAATCCGAAATTGATTTGGTTGGAAGAGTTTCCGACCAGCATCGTAATCGGCCCCTTGGTTTTAGCTTTTGAGACCACACTGAACCTATCTAAACAAAAGCAGTTTGAGAGAACTATAAAACAAGCAATTGAAACAACAACCGTCTAAAGAGACCACATCTCAGTAAGAGTACAAAAAGTACATGTAGTCCCGTGCACTACTTTTCCGGTACCTGCTGCTGTTCGATACCACTGTCCAGCAGATTTTAGAAATGATTGCAAATAGAAAGGTGCACAGTAAGAGCTTTATAATACAGAAAGCATTCAATGTTTATATACCAAAATATGATGTTTATTCTTTTTCTTCTTATATCCAATTTCAACAACATCCAGCCAACACATTTTGTTCCAATTACATTTAGAACTTTGTCAGGGCAGAATATAGTAGAACATTTATACGTCTGTTTAAATATACATCGGATGCATATAGGTTCATCCACATCATAATATAGAATGATTTGGTATGGATTTTATCGTCGTGTCCAGTAATACAAGGTTCAAAATATATAATATTCCTGTAGATACCATAATAAATATCCATGGATATCTGGTTAGTCTTTTGAAAACAATTGTTCTGATTCTGCATCACATACAATACCTATGGATATTACTATATACCTTAGAGGATCCCATCATATTTTTTAATTTAATAAAAAAAGAGTTAAGCACAAACAAAAGCTACGGGGAGTATGAAATTGCACGTGTCCACAAAAAGTGGCAGCCGAGTTTCAAAGCCTCCTCTAACTACAGACAACAGTCTATTGTTGCTGTTCTGGTGGAGAAGGTTTTAGGAGACAAGGGTACCCCGATATGTGAACCTGGGGTGATAATGAAGAGTTAAGAACAATGGTTCAAGTATGACCCAAAAGGGTCCGATAGAAAAGGTGACCCAAGCAGGGTCACTTGTTTTTTAAGAGAAGTGAAATCAATTCCGTTGGGAGCAGGAGACAAAGTACATAAAGGGTCATGTAGGTCAAAAGAAAACAGGTATTTATTTAAACAAAGTCAATTTTAGAATGCTCACATAATAAGAAAGCGTGGTGTGAAATAGTGATAGTAGTTTTAAAAAGACATCGCATTGACAACAATATAGTTGTTGAATTCCATAATTGATCTTTACAACTTATAAGGAATTCATGTTGTGGGGTGGTCGACGGCGTTTCGAACCCAATTATTGGGGTTCATCTTCAGGACAGTGGTGAGCATGTATTTTGAAGTTAAACTGCCCGTAAAGTTCCTAGAGTCTCCAAAGTGGGAGGCAGGGGCTTCAAAGGTTAATGATTTGAAAACAAGCAGCTTGGCAGTACATAGATCCGCCTGAAGAATATAATTTTCTTTAGAGGGGCGACAGGGCAGTGAATGGGAGCCTGAGGCCGAGCAGTCAGAGACGACCTGCAGCTGTTGGGGCTGGCTGATGAATGCATTCATCAGCCAGCCCCAACAGCTGCAGGACGTCTGCGATGTCTTTTTAAAACTACTATCACTATTTCACACCACGCTTTCTTATTATGTGAGCATTCTAAAATTGACTTTGTTTAAATAAATACCTGTTTTCTTTTGACCTACATGACCCTTTATGTACTTTGTCTCCTGCTCCCAACGGAATTGATTTCACTTCTCTTAAAAAACAAGTGACCCTGCTTGGGTCACCTTTTCTATCGGACCCTTTTGGGCCATACTTGAACCATTGTTCTTAACTCTTCGTTCTGGTGGAGAAAGCAGCCTTGTGACATAAAAACACAGATCAGTTTTATCAGAAGTAATAACTTCAAGTACTCAGAGGATGTCATACACAATCCATTGCCTCAAAATGTCAAAATGGTTTGGATAACATGTATTATAGTAAATATAACATAAGAAAAGAAAATAATAGCATGGCCATAACAACCACAGGAACTCTGATTGAGATGCAAACAGTAGTGTCAGAGAATGCACAAAGACAGGAATCTAGCATACACTGGTCTAAATTACATAGGGAGAACATGTACAACTGTAGAAGTAGAGAGAAATTAGGCTCCATTGAATTGAGCTCTTTTCCTGCTGACAGGTGTGGCATATCCTGTTTACCTAAGAGGGGAATAACACATGTGTAACTTTGTTGCATTAAAATAAGATTTAAAATGAAGAAAATACAACTAGAGTAAATTCTTCACTCCAATCAATGGGGAAATTAGAGCCACAAACTAACAAAACTAACAATCAATCAATTGCAAAAGATCAAAGAGCCCACGTCAAACAGGTAATGAATGACCTGATATTATCCACCAAATGTACAACCTCTATAACAAGTGGCAGAACTACCAAGCACCTTTGACAAGGCGAAATGACAAATCTCTTGAACATTCGTTAAGTTGATATGACAAATCTCCAGAATGTTTGGCAAGGCAGTATCATGAATCGCTTGAATATTTGACAAAGGGATATCATGAATCTCTAGAACATTCGAAATAGCAATGTAGAACATTTTTAGAATGTTTGACAAGCTAATATAACTCTCTTGAATGTTCGGCAAGGCAATAACACAAATCTATTGAATGTTTGAGAAGACGATTCCAAAAACCCCATGAACATTCTGCTAAACGTTTGAGTAGGCACAAACCAGAGACCTGGTATATAAGGTTTGACCAAAACCTTTGTTTGATCTAAAAAACTACAATAATGCAAATAATAATTGAAAGGACATACCTTCAGGTTCAGATGAAGGGGTGAATGATCCACTGCTTGTGAACGTAGATGCAATGTCTTCATCTTCTGGCTGCTGGCAGACCTCTATAGGGGCCAGAAAAAAGACTTCAGACTCTGGACAAAAGACTACTTGATCACAAATAACTTATTACGAAACTGCATCTTAGTTTGTCAGGCACTGACATCAGCAGCGTTTCAGGAGGTCTTTCCTGTTGGACGGTGTGAAGATATACAGCAACGATACAAGTATCCCATGGATGACAATTCATGAAAGATATTGGGGTTAGCAGAAGTTACATCACGCACCCTTCGACACTAGACAACATTACACTATTAACCGCTTTACCAACTTTTAACCATTCAATAGCCGTGAATCTAATCCTGTGGTGGACAGTGAAGGCCAACAATTGGAAACTGCAATGGTAAAAAGGACTGCTCGAGCCCTGCCTGCACTCTGTTCCTTATGTTGTATTCAATGTTTCATAGATCAGTGGTAGCAGTCTCAGTGGCACCAAAGGACAAGCAAGGAGTAACATCTGCCAACGTAGCATTTATTGAAGTCCATGCATTTGACTTAAGGTGTGACTCACCCAAACACTTGTTAAGCCTGGGACACAGCTGAAGAATGCTGAAGTTCTCATTTTCAAAAGTGATGCCCAAAAGGTTTGCTCTGTTTTGGCCTTTTGTAAACAGATATGGTTCAAAGATGAAGCACAAATTTCATTTTTAATAAAAGCCTCCATTTCCTTGTTGCAAATCTATGGAAATACTGGCCAGGCAGTTATTTTCACAAGAGTATAAAGGTAGAAGCAGTAGAAATTAGCAATGGAAGCAGTGCTTAAGTTACTCCCTTAAGTTACTCCTCCGTTTGAATCACAATGAAATTAGATATTAGAGAGACATTAAGGAATAAAGGACAAGATGATTTGGTCAAGCACCATTAACTACAACCTCTGTTTCATTTCAATAACTCACCTACTTCATTCATTAGAAAATGGCTCATGCTCTCAGCATTTGTGTGAGATTGATAGATTTTAAGAAATTCATAGATCTAATGCAGATACCCTAATAAAAACAGTGTGTGATCTATGGAGTGGGTTAAATGGAGAGTGAATGTTTTCAACTTTCATTAAAAGAATCAAACAACATTCATTTTATTAATCAGTTTGTTTGAGATTATGCAACACCTCCATAACTCTTGTGCAGTGCCATAGCTTATGTAACACCAATGTTTCCCTGAGGTTGTAACGCACCATTGTTTCACTGATGCCATGGAAAGCACTCTTGTGAAGCAATAAATGATGGGTGGATGTGCTTGAATTAATCATAACCAGTAGCTTGCTGGTTTGGTCTGGCTTCACAGCGCAGCTGTTGCTGGACAATTCTCTGAGAATATCAGCGAGGGGCTTTGGCTCTGCCCACATGTTGGGAGCCAGGAGTACATATTTTCATTAGGTAGAGGTTGTGTGCTTCCACAAAGAAAGTGTTTGCTCTCTGCAAAGTTATGATGATTTTGTTCATTTATCAAGCTAGTTGCCTCTGCTTGGACTTTCAGGGGCACACATATGCAATTGTAATGCTATTAAAAAAGTGTCCTAGATAACTAGATAATGTATAGTGTTTTTCTCTGGCAGAAGCACATATGGGAGGAGGTCAGTCATTAACTTACAAGGATTGGTCTGGCTTGACAATGAATGCCTTGCCAATGCTTGATACCTCATCTTACACAAACAAATCTACTATATACAAATAGGTCTTCATTGAACTCCTAAAGGAGAAGAGCAGCTCGAAAGCTAGGCCACAGTATCTTTGACTCTCTTTGGATGAGACCACGACTGATTTTCATATGTTTGGTCCTCGCCCGTATAAACTGGAAATTGTTCAGAGTAATTAACAGTATTTCAGAAATTTAATTTAGACCCACTGGATTGCACTTATCTAGACTTTAGAAGATTCACTGTACTACCCTTTTGAAAAGATGTCTGAACAGGAATCTCCACATTGGTAATTTCCTTGAAAATATGAGCAAGCCTAGAACATGTGCTGGGAAGTTTGATTGACCTTAGAGGAAACAAGCTTCATGACCTGGAGGGTCAGTGCTAGTACCAGCTTTCTGGATCTTGGTGGTGGAGGATTGGAGCAACTTAGCCTGCCCGGAAGTCACAAGAGTCTTCAGGCAGGTGGTCATACCTCACCTAATATAACTGCTGCATCGGTGGGTTTAAGTTCCATGATTATGGAAAGATTGTGCCTTGAGATGAGCCTGCATTGACCCTTGACTCAAATATGCATTGTGGGAGGTCATTTCCATCAGTTCTGGTAGGATAAAGGGCTATTAACCTTACTTGCTCTAAGTGTAGGTTCCCACTGGCTGTTGAGCATGGTCACTCTAAGTTTAGACACTTGTGAACCACCATTCCAGGCACTACGTTTTTAGGGGATTTTGCTCTTTACAGGTGGAGTTGAAACCAAACTGCAAATTCAAGTTACACAGCAGCTAGTGAGGAACAGGTGGGCTCAACAGTTCTCCTCAGTCCTGTTGCTGTCAGCATCAAATAAGCAGACTGTGACCATTTGAGAGCTACAAGATTGTGAAGTTTTATGATATTTCTAATGTGACCGGATGGGAAAGTGACAGGTCTTGACTGAACTGTATCCAGTGACTAGGATGCTGACTCTGGAAAGATAACTTTGCTAAACGAACATCAAAACTTTCACCTTCAATAAGATTGGGCTAAGTTCTTGGATGTGATATGGCTCGCCATTTCGCATAAGGAAGCCCTTTTGGGCTTAAATTCTCTACTCACAAACAATGAGTTGGGGTTGAAAAGACTGTGAAAAATGGTAATGCCTAAGGACTACATGGTTTTGCATTTATTTCTATCATCACAATATTGAAGATGAGGCATTATTCTTGTCCTTCAATGTGCATTCCAGTCATAGTCATATAGTGAAAGTTCCAGAACAGGGAATCAAACACTTTTTTCGAAATTAATGGGCAGGACCATGGCTGTTACAGGGAGATCATCTGAGTGGTCCATCACCTGTATTTGCCGTCTAATGTTTTGGGTGGTGCTGCATGTAGGGATAAACCCAGCCTGGTCAGTGTGTATGAGTGGAGCCCCGGGTGTGTGGCAGTAGTCTGTTTGCTAGTACACAGGTCAGTATTTTATAGTGAACATTCAGTAGAGTGAAGGGTCTGTACAACCCGACCTCTTCCTATCTCTCCCCAGTGTAAGCAGCGTAACGATTAGCTCTTCATACATACTACCAAGATGTTCTCCAATTTCCATGGCCATATTAAGCATCATTGCCATCATTGAGACCAGTCTGTCTGCCTAAGTTGTATAAAACTTAAATGGGAAGCTGTCTGTGCCTTGTACCTTCCCACACGCCATAGCCTTCATGGCCCCTTTTATTTCTTGTTCCACTATCACTTCCCCCAGTCTGCCATCGGTAGGCATCATAGGGCTGCGTGCATGTTGTATTCATGCAGTGTTTGTGCCCTGTGGTGTGCTCCTGGTATGTACAACTGCAGGAAATAGTCAAAGAACTCTTTATTAATTGCTACTTGTGAATAAAGAACGTCATTGTGTGCCGTCTTATTGCTAAGAATCTTGGACCCCCCTTCTATCCGGGTTAGCAAGCCAAGCAAATAACCTGCCAGTCTTATCGCATTGGTCATGGGCTATGGCTACATAAGCCCGGTAGTCATAGTCTCGCAGTCACTGTACCAGAGCCAGAGTGCTTCTCTCTCTGTCTTCAGAATGTTCTCTGCCCCGGGACCACCCCCCCATTCTTGTTCCATGCACTGCAGAAGATATTCCTGTAATGTGATGTCCAAATGGAGCTGCTCCCGAACTTCAGACATGATTGCTATACCGTGCCCTCACAAGACTACTTTAAATGTGTCCCATTCTATAATTT
The DNA here is from genome assembly GCF_964204655.1 of Triturus cristatus. NCBI lineage: Eukaryota > Metazoa > Chordata > Amphibia > Caudata > Salamandridae > Triturus > Triturus cristatus. The sequence goes on along the minus strand of NC_140594.1, from coordinate 1,001,999,056 downwards.
TGGTAGATGCAGTGTTCTCATTGTCTCTAAAGTACTGGCAAATAGTGGCCCCCATTGTATCCTGATAGACTGAGTCGCCCAGGGGTGTTGTGTTGAGCTTCCAGGTAGAAATCAGTGGCCGGGGGTGTCCCATTTGAGTGTTAACAGAAGCAGGTTATGGTCAGAGTGTATCCTAGCTAGGTATTGGGCTGACCGGACTTTGCTTTGCAAAGTTGTGTTACATAGGATAGTATCTAGGCGTACATACCATCTGCGGACCCCTGGTTAGTATGAGTATTCCTTATGTGTGTGATGAAGGTGTCTGCATATATCAGTTAACTCCCAGTGCACCATCCAGTCCTGAAACCCATGTGTGTTTTTACGTGTGGCGGTGTGATGTAGTAGTGTATGAGATCCATCTAGCAGTGTGTCCACTACAAAGTTAAAGTCCCCTCCCACCATCAGAGGGTTATTTGTGATTTGAGCCAGTAGTGGAGTTAGTGTATAAAGAAATTTGCATTGGTCCACGTTGGTGGCATATATATTAAGGAAGGCAATATCCTCCCCATACAGTTGTCTTGCGAGTAAGATATATCGCCCCTCCTTATCCAACCTTTCGACATAAGGTCGAAATGGGACCCTTGGCTGGATCCATATCATGACCCCCTGTGGGAAGGCAGATTAGGACGTGTAGTATACCCCGCCCCTCCACTCATTGTTCAAATGTGTTTCTTGTTGGAAGACCACCTGAGCCCCCAACCGTTTGACATACACTTGTACATTATAAAGCTTACAAGGCAGGTTAAGTCCCCGCACATTCCATGTTAGCACTTTCACTGACATGAGTTGGTAGTGTGTAGTTGTGTGGTAGCTCTCTTCCGTCATATACCCTATCTTCCAATCTTAACAGTGCAATGAACCTTCTCTGTCATGCCAGGCAACATGTAAACAAATGAAAACTGAACATTTCCTACTCCAACACCAGGGGTGGAGTCAACAAATCCCTCTGTCCAAACCAACAATATTGTCTTTGAAGAGGTATCAAGGGACAGGCTTCTTCCACACAACTTGCAGTCATAACTCTGTTCACCTTTGCCCAGTGGTCTAAGTCCAAGAGCATTGTTCCTGGTTGAATTCTCTGGCTGCTCAGAGCATAGGCCCGTGTCCCACCTCCTGCCTCTAGTGCCTGTTATACCAGCAACTTTTAGAGTTTCCTTGTTGACGTCATCTGTAGGTCATCAGCCAGCTTCTGAGACAACACAGAGCCCTGCCGCAGTACCCCTCCAAGGCTCCGGATCCACTTGTACCCCCCCTCTGAGTCTGAGCCATGCTCGGAGGCTAATAGATCAAACTGATTTTTATGGCATTGCAATACCTCCGCCACTACTTGTGCCCTATCCTTGGCTGCCTGTTTCTCCATGGGGTGGGCCGATCCTGAAGATGATGCCTCTTCCTGGGACTTTTGCATTCCCAGGTGTTATCAGGTACACCGTCCTCCCCTTGAGGCCCCACACCTTTAGTCTGCAATCAGTTCAAGGCTTCCTCGGGTGTGTGAGAAAATGCATGGTCACATTTCACAACAGGCAGCTTACCTGGGATTAAGAGAGCATACTTAAGTTCTATTGTGCATAGTTGCTGCTTCACCTCACGATAAGAAGAATGCAGTTTTTGCACCAATTTAGTGTAGTCAGGGTATGCTGGCACGGTGGAGCTGCCTATCCACCAGGTCCCTTTAGTGCAGAATAACTGCAGGATCAGGTTTCTGTCTTTTTAGTTCAGAGGCCATGCAACGAGTGGTCTTGGGGTGTCTCCTGGTGGCGGTGGTCACCCCGGTACCTGATTTGCTCTTTCCTGTGGAGAAGAACCGGGGAGTATTGCCATGACCATCTCCATTAACCAGCTTTCTAGAAACAGCTCCACATTGGGGCTTTCTGCCAGTTCAGGGACAATCAGTAGTCTAATGTTATTCCACCTGGATTGGCCCTCTGCATCCTCTGCCCTCTCCTGAAGGCGTTGTACATCCAAGGTATGTTGTCGCACCCTGTCCGGCATCCCTTGATCGGGGGATTCAGAACAGCCAGGGCAGTTTCTGCGTCCTCCACGCTCTCCGAAAGCCTTTTAGGGTCAGCTTGAAGAAGTATCACCTCAATAGCGACAGATTCCACTTTTGTTTCAAGAAAAGGTCTAGTGTCCTATATGGCCTTCAGGACTCACATTGGTTGGAGTGTTTCTCCAGCATTGACTCCAAGTGAGCCATTATCTCACTGACTGGTGGCCACGTCTGGGGAAACTCCTCACATACGCTAGGCGTTGATTGTGGTATTTTCAATGCCTTGGGCTTCACCACCCCTTGTGGACCTCCACAGAAGGGTCATGGGCGTAGGGCGACCCTGTTTACAGTCTGGTCAGGCTGAGGTCAGAGCCTGGTGGGGCTCCCGGGGTGTCAGCACTCCAGTGAATTTGCTTCAGTCACACACCTTTTCCTGATAGTTTGGTCTTCAAAGAAAATGAAGCACAATCATATTAAACAATGACTAATGACAGCTAACATAAATAGCTATTAATACTAGCAAAGGTTAAAGGCAAAACCGTAGTAAAACCTGTCTCAAATTGGTTAAATCATAACATCGATCCCTAAATGGTGCCTCCACTAGGATTTTGTATTTTCTGTGCTCTATAGTTCTCGAATGAATAAAGCCAATTGAAGGCTTCGGACCAAACGTCATCACTAGTGCCTCCACACTGATTAAACTAGTCTACACTGGAGGTGTAGAGAAGGTGAATATCTGAATAAAGGACCTAATCACAAAGACATTTTGGAGTATGTAAATTAGTAATCTTATAATAACCTTTTATGTTCTTCTTCGTAAATTGGCCCAAAAGCATCTAAAATGGGAATATTCAGGGAATATTTATATGCAGTTGATAAAAATAGAAAGGACCACCGTGGCCCATCCATATGGGCTGAGAGGCCACGGGCCCACACCTTTTTCCCAGGAACAAGAGTGTCTGTGGGACTGTCAGCCTGACAGACCCTATTCTTGTTCAGGTCAGGCAACCAGGAGCTAGACATGCTCCAAATGCGCATGCTTCGGGCTGCCTGAGCTGAACTTTGCCAGGCTGAGGATTTCACTGCCCTGTGGGCGTGACTTCCTCAGTCTAGCAAAAGTGCCTTGAGGCACTTCCTCTCGTGATGAGGGGGAGCATCAGTGATTGCCTCAGACCTGCGGATTTCAGTTTTAAGCCCTGAAGTGACCAGGGCCGATGGTCAATCAGAGACACCTTATCAGAGAGTGGGGCGGGGTCAGCAGTCTCACTGACCCCATCCCACTCTCTGACGAGTAAGGGACTGCTGCCTTCCCTCATTGGCTGACCTTAGGTCTGAGGCTTCCCTCTCTACAGCGAAGGTAAGTTTAATGTTTGATGCGTGCGTGCATGTATGTATGAATGCAAGTGTATTTATGAGTGAGTGGTGTGAATGGGTGTGTGTGTGTGAATGCATGGGTGTGTGTGACTGTGTATGTGTGCATGTGTGGCCCTCCAGCCCGCTCCCTGGGAAAATTCCTTGCCGCCACTGATTAGGAAGTTTGACATTTTTGGCCGATTCACAGAGTTAAGAGTACATAAAAGAGTACTCCTGTAGTGCTACGTCCCTTACTCATGAATCATTTTATAAATTGGCCCCATAGACGTCAAGTGAAAGTTTTAAAAGATAAGTCTCTTCTAGTTGTCAGACACCTGGTACCTGATTCTCAGAGCTATTTGTTTATTTGGCTTACCCATGCAATTAACCATTTTCACTAGTGGAAATTCATTCTTCAAATTTCAAAAGTTGAATTTGGCTCAGATAAGGATATACTGTCAAGACTATTTTTGTGTGAGTAGATCTTCTCCTGTGAGTGGGGAGTGGGTGTTCTAGGACAGGTAAGAGCTGTACATCTGTGTCAACCCACACATTTAAACTTTTGTGAGTATTCACAAACTCTTCGCCTCTGTATTCTCGCCCTGGCAGAGGTCTCATATGTATCCCTGCCAAGGTCAAATGTCAACTCCATTTCATGGTGAATTGCATGGGCAGGTCCTCTGATAGAGCATTAGGAGCTTTGACCTTCTCCCAATGTGAGCCGTCCCACACTGCAGCATTATTTATAATGATCTGTGCCTTCAGGACAGACAGCAGTACTGTATGCACAGTTTTGTCTGGGGAGGAGGCATGGCCCTGTCACAGTGCAGCATGTGAAATCATCCATCCTCCTGATGGTTGCCGTGAAGTGCATATGTCTAATTGACCGTTAGCTTCAATGTGGCCAATCTGACATGTGCACATTTGCCCTCTGAATCTGCGCTGTATGAAAGCGCTATGGGGACAGAGAACCAGTCTCCCTGTATTCGGAGGGAGCGCTGGGTTGGCCCGCCCGGCCAATACCGAAGCTACTTTCAAGCTTTGTGTTAAAATACAGAGCAAAAAGAAAGCAGCGTTGTGATTGGCTATGTTTTTGCCTGTCACAGCTCTTTGTTGGCATTCAGCACCACACAAAAGGAAGCCAAACTGTACTTGAGTACACAGAGAAAAGGGAGATCACTGTTTTCAAGCTCCCTCGAAGTACAGTGGTCAAGCGGCAACCAGCAAGATAAGGAATTTAATTTAGTAGGCTTATTGCCGCACCTCTTTCATATTTTACCAGCCGCCGCTGGTGAATTGGAAAAGCCCAAAATGTGAGGGAGGGTATGGGAAGATGTTTCTGCATGAGAAAGATGTAACCCCCCTCGAGAAAAGCATAAAAATCCCTTTGTACAAAGACAGTGGCATTTCCCCATGTACAATTGTGCATGCAGAAGTGTTTCCACATAGTCAATTAGCAAACCTTCTCCAGGAGTATGCCAGAAAAACTGCAATGATCAGCAAACCTTCTCCAGGAGTATGCCAGAAATACTGCAACGATCGTCGCTTCAAGGTGTAATCTGAAAAGCATTTATGAATTCTAAAAATGAGTACATCTATATCAATGTGAGTTCATAGTCATCCAGTTGTAGGTTTAACAAAATCTGTGAGAATCAGGCCTCAGAAACCTATATTTTGCACTTGTATAGCACAGCTCATTTGATGTAATATAAACACGCAAAACTATGTCCACCGAACACAACTTTGTGACTATGCACCCACGCGTTAACTAGAAACACTTTGGGGTATATTCACAAGAACGTGTGATAACTACCGCAAGAGTAGCTTAACGCAACTCTCAACATCGTAGCCTATCGTGGGAAAATTACGGCGTGCCAACCAAATATTCACAATGCAGCGGTAGCATGTGATAGTTACCAGATAACGCGTAAAATGTCAGCGTTAAAATCAACGCCACCCCGCAAAAATGCAAAACGCGAACGCAAAAAATCATGCGATGAGGCCAATCGCGGTACAAAAATGAGTGAAAAACAGTCACAGGCCTGCAAATCCCACGCGTCTGGCGGGAAAATGCACTATAAAAGAAAGAAAAAAAAACACCAAAACCAATTCAAACTGCGTAGCACCATGGATGCACCCGGATCGAGTGCAGAGGACAAGCCGAACTCCACAAGCCCCACGGAGGACCAGCATGGAACCCCGTGTTCGGGGAAGGGCAAGCAGAAGAGGAAGAGGAAGACGGGGTTCAGTCCGCAGGAAGACCGGATCATCGTCACAGAGGTGATAGAACACCATCAACAACTGTTCGGCACCTCCACTGCGGCACTGGCAACCCAAACGGAAATATGGCAGGCCATCGTCACCAACGTCAATGCAGTCGGAGTGTCGAGGAGGTCAATGGAGGAGGTCAAGATGCGCTGGCATGATGTGAAAAGGCAGACCAAACAGAAACTCGCCGCCAACAGGAAGGCAGCAACGGTGACTGGAGGTGGGAGTCCTGCGACACAGGAGGAGTTGGATGAGCTGAAGGAAATGGTGGCCACAGTCAGCAGTGTGGAGACGGTGGCAGGATTTGGGGGCCTGGACACAGCTCGATACGACCTGACCCAACAGCAACAGGGTGAGTAATGACCAGGGACTGGGGGGGCGGGGGGAGATGGGCACAATGGCACACATGCACAATTATGTGTAGCACACTGCACACCCACAATGATCGTGGAACATGTCCCTGATAGCCTTGGCACACTGCAGCACACATAGAAACACCAAGTAGGCCCCCGTCCACAATGTGTACAAAGGGGCCCCCCTCCCTATCACCAATATCACAACCTACCCATGCACATTTGCTGAATCCAGCAAAGCAGCGGCTCTGTGAGCCACACTGACTATGCAAGTGACACTGCATGCCCGAGAGCATGGCAGCAGCCAATAAATGACAAGGCCCACGAATCAACTTGGAGGTGGCCCAGTGTGGATCACATCCGTAAAGGAGCAGGTCACACCCTGACATATCTACGTGCAACCCATGCTATACAATACACGCAGCAAACGAACAATACACCAGGCCACAAAATCTGTATGAGAGCACATATGACCCAAGTCAAAAACAATTCAGCCCCCGAAAAGCACACAATTCAAAGGCACCACGCCTCAAAGGGAGAAGGGCACATGAAATCAGAGCTGCAGGGGCAACTCCCCCACAATGCAGCACACACACATAGCAATCACAGAACATCAGCAATGACGGCAATGTGGTACAAAGTGCAACACCAACACCACAGGACAGAGCTCACAACAGGTTCCGCTCGTGCGTAGTAACTGTCCACTCACATCTGGAATGCCTGACACTGTGTGATTATAATGTACGGGTACTACCACACATCCGTCATGTAGTCGAAATGCACACTGACTGCCATCAAACAGCCAGCTCCACCAAAACAGTCACAATATACATTGGCATGCAGTCTGAATGTAAACATCTGCAAATCTTCAACATACATGTGAAACTCTGTTAACCTGCATCTCCCCTTTAAATTGCAGAGGGACAAATAACACCTCCTGCAGAGCACACCAAACTTCTCATCATCGATGATGAAGAGGACAACCTGCACATATGTCAAGACACCCTCCAACGGATAATGGACAGACTCTGCACACCATCTCCAGGAGCAGGGCAGGCCAGCTGCCTCGAGGTGACCACCTGCACAGACCACACAGCAGGCAACACACACCACCACGGCTGTCTCCCAGGACCCTCCCGACCAATACATGGAATTCCAACAGCATGTGTGGGGTTGTCAGGTGGAGTTGGCGGATCAGCTGCGGGTGGGTTTTGAGCTCATGGCAGCCAAACTCGATGCCATACGTGGGTGTCTGAGTCCCATCAGGGAACACGTGCAGTCCCTACCGGACAACCCGTGTACGCACCATGCTCCACCACAGATTTTGGCTGACCTCGCTGGGGCCATTAATCGGATACAGGAGCTGTCTGGTCAGACAGGCACCAGCGATGAATGCACAGAGTTGGCACAGATGCGGAGGTCAATGAAGACCATTGAGCAGATGCTGGCTGGAAGTATGGCTGCCACTGCTGGACACCAGCGAGTAGTAGCTGGGAACTTCAATGCCCTGCAGTTCATCATCTTGCCATTGCTGCCACTGAGCCTGTCCCAGATGATTGAAGTGGGAACATCGACACACACAGCTCCGACCCCTGATGTGTCAGTGGCACACAGTGATGCAGCTCCATCACCTTCACAGTCTGATGTGTCAGTGGCACACAGTGATGCAGCCATTACCCATATCATATGGGGATGGTAATTATTGTGTGAGGACGGAGGCAGTAGCATCCATCACCGCCATATGGCCTGTCCCTGCCTGGTTCTGACCTATGCATCATGTCCTGGGACAATACCTCCCACTGACCCCTGGAACACTCTGCGACATTCACCCGGACCCCGACACGGACTGCCATATCTTCACTGCTGGACAATTACAAAGCAATCCTGCTGTAGACTGCACTCCCCCTCTTCCAAATCACTTTTTAATCCCCAAAGGACTCTGGTTAGCCCACCACTGGGCTTCCATGTAATGTGGGCTTGGATGGCCATGTACAGCTCCAGCTCAGTCAATCACCTGAATGTGAATAAAACATTCAAAATCACACAAATGTGTCATGACTATGTTCACTCACGTATGGAAGTATGGCTGGATGTAGGGACAATGATTGCACATGAAGGTACACACTGGTAACTGACATCTACGAGCATGTGTATCCCTGAGGCACATGGCCAATTGAATGACTGTGAAGGTGAGTACTAGTTGTGTCCCCATTGCACATCAACAACAATCTCACAACCCCCCAATGTAGGCACACGTCTATGTATTGAATAGGGCTGTTTGTAGGTATGACCAAATCGGTAGCAGGCCAGAAGTGGTGTCCTACATCACATGTGACAACCGAACTTCATGTCGCATACCTACCCACACACATCTGTGTGGACACGTCCTGTTACAATTCATAACATTGCTCCACATGGTCTGAGTTCGGACACCATACTCACATTGCTGAAGTCACGTAAGTGCACAGGTCGGCCAGCAACTATCCCAAAGCAATGTCTAGCTCACAGAGGTGGAGTTTGCAAAAGGGAGCAACCCCCATTGTAGATGTGTCAGTCAGTTCCTCCCTGTGTAGGGAAGAAGCTCATTGTGGCACACAAGTGGACAATCTAATCAACACTCATCACAGTTAGACACCAGTGGAGTTGCATAGACTTTATTGGCATGTGCGTGTCAGTACGGACGAGGCAACGGCCACAACAGGCAGGGACATGCTTAAGACACTTACACGCAGCATGGGAACATGTCGAAGTTCAGAAAATGGTGAGGCAAAAATGGACAACAATCATCACGGATGGCAACGGTCTCAGCCCACCTTGCCGTGCTGGATGAGTCATGTGTTGTTTGGCGTCTGCCCTTTGCCCCGTGTGAGGGGGCACGACTCACTGCCCATGGGATCTACATAGTGATCTGCCACCGGAGTGCACCGATTGTCTGCTCTGCTGACAGTGATCAGGTAAAAGGATCCAACAGGTTCACATGTCGTGCTACATTGCCATGTGTGTACTCTCCCCCCAGCAGTGTGTCAGAATTGGTAACATTGCCAAACGACGCTGTGTTGCTCCGACCATGAACCTGCATCACCTTGCACAGGTGTGTGTACACACACGTAGTTCCACTGACATGCATCCAGAGTCCTGATGAAGGCAGACCTGTGGTGGGATATGTGAGCATTCCCCCCGATGCAACAAGTTGTTGGGACCTGTGCTGTGGGTGACAATCCGATGTGGCTGCAGGAACGTAGTTACTTGTCCATGAATGCCCGTGCAGCTTCATGTGCAACGTGTTCCAATAGTACGTCGTTGTCATGTTCAAGGAACACCAGGGTGAGCCAATCCATTAACTGCTCTGGGCAGGTGTGCTCAGCCCACGCCGTTTCACCAATCCGCAACACAGCCCAATAGGGGAGCGCCTCGATGTGGTCACTGCACATGAGGAATTGTGCAATCTCCCATGCACAACTGTCAATACATACGCAGTATGTCAAGGCATCCCATGCACGGCTGTCTCGGTTACACTCCTGTTCGTGATCCAACAGGGGGCGCACACACAAGTCATAGTCCAATTCATCTACGATTGTGTTGGATAGGCAGACATCTATGGGACACTCGAATGTGCATGTTAAGCAGTGGAACCAGGGCTGGACGCAGGTGATGTAGGCAAAGCGGAAGCACATCCGGTAACTGATCCGCAGCACTGACAGTGGCAGTGCGCCCAGTAAATGCAGCATACGTGCACGGTAATGTTCCACATGACGGGGGTTGTGCAGGTGCCCGGGATGGCCTGCCATTGTGTTGGTGCGTCTCGTGGACCCGGCACTCTTCTAAACTGCGGCAGTTGTGTGGAGGATATGCCACAGCTCTGAGCAATGATTTGAATGTGTGTGCAACGTTGGGGAGAATGGGTTGCTGTTTCCGTGAGTGTCAAGGGCATCCTATGCGGGGGTACCTCAGGCAGGGGCTTCTGTGTGTGGGGTGTGGATACGTTGGATAGTTCATTTGCACACTGCATGGTGTGGGATTCGTCCCCATCTGCCATGGCATCTCTCTCAGGGTGTTCCAGCCGTGTTCAGGACCAAGGTCAGAGGTGCAGGTGTACTTCTGCCTTCTGCATTGGAACAAAGGAGCTTTCATCCCTAATGTTTGTCTGACTACTATTTGCGTTTTAGGAATGTGATGTGGCTTTGGCGCTGAGATTGAGACAAGGCCTTGGGCTCATGGTGTACCGATGGCGATACACACACACACATGTTGGCATGTGGAGCCAGGTGCCCGAGAGACCTTGCGCTGCTTGTGCAATGTCACTCTGTCTCTCTTCCTCGCTCTCTCTCTCCCTCCCTCTCTCCCTCTCTTTCCTTTGTTGGGCGCATGGCACACCTTCTTCTCTTGGATTTTGTCTTCCAGGCTGTGTCCTACAGATTGTCGAGTGAGGACCCACTAGGACTCATCCGAATGGTTGTTTTGGCTTTTTTTTTTAATGGTGTTTTGTGTTGGTGATTGCATTGCTGTATGACTGATTCTCCATTTTCTGGCCACGCATGTATGTTGATTTTCCTGCTTGTGCGACATCAGGCAAAATATTTTGTTTTGGGATTCGTAGTGTTGGAGTGCAGTTTCTTTTTCCTGGGTTGGAGGGGCCCGGGGGGGGGGGGGGTTGTGGGCCTGGGTGTGGTGTCGGTGGGTGTTGTGGCCTGTGGCCCTCTTGGGTGTCCGTGCTGCATGGGCAGTTGCTCGTGGGCATCTGTTGTTCTTCATGTGTGGCTATGGGTTGTGCTCCCTTGTCTGGTGCAGGTTGTGATCCGACTTTGCACCAGGTCAGAGCAGGTGTTAATTTCCTGGTGCTAACGCACCTTATCGCATGTTTTGTGTTCTTATCGCAGATCTGGCTGGTCGTTGAGAATGTTGCGGAGTGATGTTGTTGCTGCTTTTTGCTCGGAAACGCCCACTCTGCATCTCATTAGCGATAATTGCCGGGGTCATCTGTGGCGATGTTTGTTGCGGATGCTAACACTGGAAAAGTGGTGCTGTAGGCTGTTTGCACTGGCTTGTGAATGGGGCGGTAAATTTACCATGACTTTGGCTGTGCTAAAGTGCCGTTAACTCAGAGATAGCTCCTTGAGAATATGGCACTTTGAGGTGATTCAGTTTGCAGAGCTACCTACATGATGCATGAATTCATTTAATCATTCATTTAAAAGAATTTGCCAAGATAGAAAATACGTATACATAAGAAGATGTCGTTGTCAGTCCTATGAAGTCTGGAGTAATGATACTGTTATGACCCCCCCACTAAATTCATTAACTACTTCACGGAAATTGAATGCCAGGGAAGAATGTAATACTGGTTAGTGACAGAACTATATTCTCTTAGTTGTTCATGTAATCGTTCTGAACACCGCTCGTGATATTAATTTTACACACTCACATGAAAAAATGTACTTGTCAAAAATTATAATACAAGGATAATCAAGGCTTTACCAAGCTGCCAAATTTGGTAGAAAATGTCGGATATCTAATTTATATTTTCACTCTAGACGGAAGAAGGGTTTTTAAAGTTTTTAAGAATTCCCTGTGAAAACCCATTTCCTATAAAAAATGATCTTTGGATCAATAAAGAGTCGTTTAGAATTACACCCCACTCACAAACATTATTTCACTGATTTTGCAGGCAGCCTACTAAATTATAAATTGGCAGAATTTCATTAATGCTAGATTTTTTCTCGCCCCGGCTCTGAGCTGTCTCAGAGGAGCATGTGCACTGAATGTTGGCTGCTTATAATGGGATTTAATGCTCACAAACTCGGCTAAAGCATTTAAACATTTACCGAGGTTGTCATGAACACTTTTCCTATTTCTGATCAAATTTGGCTCAACACTTAATACAGTTAACTGTAGTTATTTAATTTCAAACTGAAGAATCCTTGCTCAAAAATTTATAGGAATATAAATCTAGTTTGTTAGAGATATGGGATATGGAAGCCACTGGGAAACAGTTTAAGGGGGAAACCAAATAACCAAGAACTGCAGGGAGACAGTTTTCATGAAAAAAGAACATTATTTCAACTACATCTTTGGCGAGGTGAGTAATCCTTTATTTTAATTTCATTAACCACTGGATAACATGTTTTTTTTTTACACCAACAGTGTGCCAAACACAACATCTAGAGCTGTGCAACACCCCACTTTGTGTTTAGAGCTCTTTTGTGCAACTGAAAGTAATAAAACTTATGAATCTATGAATATATATAATTCGGAACACCCCTCCAATTTGAATACAAATTGTACAGAGACTAAAGAACTGTTAAATTCTCAAATGAATACAAACGTATTGCATTTAAACATAAACGTTTGAAATGTACAGGAAATCAAGAATAAACTGAACAAGAAAAGAAAATTCTGGTAAGTATGACGGCTTTATTTTGCAAATAATTTTGTTTTTATCCTTGAAAACGTATAATTGGGTGCTCGATATTTCTAATAAAAAGAAGACCCAACAATATAAATTTGAATCATGTTTTTAGCCCTTGCAGCAACTCTAAGCCACCATTGGATACCAATGCTGTGGGTACTAACAGCATATTCCTTTCACGTGGAAATGGTAAGTTTTCACCAGTTTCCTCAGTGGGTTCCATTGAGACGTCATCCGGTTTTCGATTGCTCTGCAGAGAAATGGCCAACTTGTTTAGTGGATATGGAGAAGCGTGAGATGTGTAGATTTACCGGGCAGTTATAATGTGCAAAGTCATGTCTCCTACTTAATAAAACAGTTATTTAAACCTTACTCCCAAACCTGAATAGAATATTGTTAGACCAGCCAGCCTTGGGGGAATCTTCCCTCAAACATTTTGGCTTCACCCCTCCTATTTTTGTGAATTTGTTTTTGTTGCGTTAAGGACTCTTCACACTTTACCACAACTAACCAGTGCTAAAGTGCTAGTGCTTGTTTACTAAAACATGATAAATTTGCCTTATACCTGATTGGCATATTTAATTTACTTATATATTTCTAGTAAAGTGATAAGCCATATACCCGGGGTCTGAAGTGAAATGCTACTAGTGGGACAGCAGCACTTACTGTGCCACCCACTTAAGTAGCCCCTTAAAACACATTCCAGTTCTGCCAGTGTAGCCTGTATTCAGTTTTAAACTGCCAATTCAACCTGGCAAAATAACCCCTGTGCCATGCCCGAATCGTCCTTTTGAATACAAATAAGTCACCTCTAATGTAGTCCCTAAGCAGCCCATAGGGCAGCGTCCAGTGTGTTTCAAAAGTTGGACATTTACTTTAAAATTTTACATGTCCTGGTTGCGAAAAACTCACAAATTCTTTTTCACCACTGGGAGATCCGCCTCTCCCATAGGATAACATTGGGTTACCTTATTACATTTAGTAAGTGCTAACGTTTGATTGAGAGCAGGTAGGGTGTCTGAGAAATTGAAATTTAAAATCCTCTTTATTGGCATAGTCTGATTTTAAATTGCTATCCTGACATTGTCACTTTTGGAAAGTTAACATTTTCTTGTCCTAACCATTTGGTGCCTGCACCCTGTTCCGGGGTCATATGACCAGGTTTAGTTGGCAGTTGGCCTTTGTGTATTCCTCCTAGACAAACAAGGGATGAGGTGTGCCTGGGTGGGCCATCACAAGTAGGAAGGGGCGGGGCTATGCACAGCCCCACTTGCACTTCAGTAGGCTGTGCCCTGCTCTCACAGAAAGAACTTCACACTAGGTTTTTGTGCCCGCACACAGGCTGGGGCCAGGGCAGGAAGGCAGGGAATTCCAGGCACCTCTGTAGGGGAAGCCTCCAGAAGTTGCCTCCACTTCAAAGTGGGCACCAAGTAAAAAAACGGAACCCTCAAACCCACACTTCAGTTCACTTTTATGACCTGTGGAAGGGCTCTCACAGATCTGCCTGCTGCTGTGGCCTGCTATATACTCCAGAACGCTGCTTTGCTGCATCAGAAAGAGTGCTCTGCTGCCTGAAACCTTCTCTGAGCTCCAGAGTTCTGCCCTGGTGCTTGAGCACTGCTCTTCTACTTGAAACTAGGTCTTCCAAGTTGACTCCAAGGTCCAATTGGCTGGCTTCCTGATCAGAGCCTAAGGGACATAAAAGCCTCCAAACACCTTGAACCCTCACCTGTACCTGGCTGAGCCCTGACCCTCCAAGTGGTGCCTCTCCAGTCCTGGACCCTTGGAAGTTGTGCTAAAGGTGCCCATGTAGCCCAAATCAAAACCTTCAGACGTAGAACATTTTAGCCCAAAAAGTGCTCCAAGAACCGAAAGTAGACCTGGACCTACCTGCTCGTCAATACACTCAAGGTGCATTGCTAGCCGTCCTGACTTTGTGGCAGCTCCTGCTAGGTTCTTCTTCACAGCAGCAAGTCATGTTCAGCAGATGCTCACTGAAGGGGTATCCAGGCTCGTGGAGCACTTGTCAGCTACAGACTCTAGGTTTGTCCCGTTGGAGATTTTTGACTTCCAAAGAAGAAACTGAGTACCAACGTAGGAATCTTCACTGCGACTTTGTCCAGTGGCTCCCCGACAATGATACCTGCACCTCAGACACCGTCAACTGCCTTGCCCCACTGAACTTTACCTTCTCAGACATTGTTTTCCAAAATTTCTTCTAAGTCGGAAGGTAAGCGGAGACTGAACCCAATCCACTTGTTGCATCTGACCTGCGCTCCATCACGGTCAGCCATAACTTTTGACTTTGCACCGGTCTCACACAACTACATTTTCGCGGTTGACAATTTGATCTTTTAGGTGCTAGTTTTCACTTTAAAATGGAACAATTTATGACTCTGGTTCTACTGATTGGATTTTTTGTCGTTTTGGTGTCAAATAATTTATTAAATTTTACAACAGTTTTTTAAATTGGTGTGGGATTTTCCTTGTCTTGTGTTTTCATGTTATTCTAGTGGTGGCTATTGTCACTGCAGGGTGGTGAGGTGGGGGGACGGATGGATTAAGACAAAAAATAATAATAATGAGAAATAAGAACTTACCTTCAGCTGCATCACGCTCCTCTGCAAACAGGCTTCCAGAATCCCCTGCAGCCAATCCTGATGCTGCTCTCATGCATGAGACCAGCATCAGGATTGGCCTGTGGGCCCTCGATTTGTGTCCCCAGGGAGACTGGGAGCTCTGCCTGCGATCTCCAACCCGGCAAAGCAGCTCAGGTTGCAGACAGCTTCAGTGCGCATGTGGATTTGGCCATCCTGAGATGGCCTGCCAAACCCACTTGCGCACTGAAGGCAGTGCATCTACTACTCCCACTCAGTGCCTGTCATCCCCCAGCTTCACCTACAAGACTCGCCACACTTAGAAGAAAAATAAAATTGTAATAAAACGGGTTTAAAACCCATTTTATTTACGTTTGATTTTTCACATTTTTGAGGGTGGTGGGGGGGGGGGCGACCCTCCTATGCCATAGCAGAGAAGCATCCACTGACTGTTTGAGTACTACATAAATACTTTACACATTGCCTCTAAGTTAAGCATGAGTGCTTTTGTGTCACGCACCACAAAGGGTGAAGCACAGGTTAATTTAGTGACCATTTGTGGTTCACCCTGAAAGGGATTATGACTGTAGCTTGAGAAGAGCTCACTCTGTCCTCAACCAACAACCCAGTTTTTCAAAAATATCTAGATGTAATTGTAAGGAAAGTGGTTGTGGCTGAAATTGGCAATAAGTGAAGAGGGGCAGAAACCAATAAAGAAATCAAGGTGGGTGGTAGTCTATTTAAAAGTAGATTTATGTTGGAGAGATCACAGCATGGTTGAGGCCTTGACACAAAATTGGATACATCATTGGATGTTATAGGAGCCATGAGAGATTATGGCAGCACTTCTTAATACTCTGATCATTATAGAAATAGAAACACTTCTAGGAGTTAAATAACTGTAAATGGGAATCAATGGCATCAGTGTGGAGAGGTTAATGGAATTACATCTAAAATAAATAAAAGTTGTATATTTTAAAGTATGTAGGATTTTATGATCCTAAGAAGAATAGTGCCACATTTGGAAAGTGATACCAAGACTAGTTAACTAGGAATGTACATTGAGGCGGTCTGAGCATTTGGGACAGATGACACACAAACCACATCTAATAGATTTAAATAAAGTTGCTTTAATGAGAGAGCTCCTCACACAAACAAAACCTATCCAGGCATCTAGTGGATAAACTCACTACTCTCTTTTCCATCCTAGACAAGCACTGCCAATGCCCATAGGTTTGGCTTATGACTGAAAGTGGCTTCAATGCCACTGATCAGTTTAGGCACTCAATAATGCATCATTCATGCACCCTGAAACTCATCTTTGAATTTGTGCATTCATTCAACCATCCACTGACTTATTTTTGTATTCTACCTCTAACTCAACTGCAATAAAGTACGCACACACAAATACAAGGTAAATTAAAAAAATATAAGTAGGAAAAAGAAAACATGTTGCCGTGTAAACACATCAGGCATATGCTTGCAATAATGAAACTGAACATAGCAGCTGGTGTCCATCTTGCAGAGGTATTGTAAATAGTCTATAGTTGTTTTAAAGTTGCAGCCTTGCTGCCATATTTAGAACTAATGTGTTGGAAATCTTAGAATGCAAAAATAATGATAGACTATGTACAACCACATTTCATATTGGTCCTTTGGTTTAGAGGAAGTGGTCATGTGGGATGCGGTGCCCTGCAGATGAAATGAGCGGCAAGCAATCGACCTATTAGCACTGCCTGGAGAGCTGTATTATTGTCTTAAGAAGCATTCAAATCAAAATAGGGAAAGGAAAGAAATGAAAGGGGAACTACAAAGAAGAAAATTGAAAAAGTAAAGGACTGGTCAACCATCCCCAACACTGAAATGCACTAATTTCCAGGTGGATGTACATGTGATCAGAAAATGCTGTCATTTACAGAGCAAGAAAACCAGTGGCTGATGTGGACTAAACCATTACCCCATGCACTACGCTGCCATGGATGTAAGCAGAGTGTAAATTGCACTCAGACAGACCAATGCAGAACAGAACTCGACCACAGACCGCTTATGCATCCATATGGATATATATTTATATAAATCAAAGTATTTATTACAGGGTCCTGGCAGACAGGTAAGAACAGATTCTAGCAAGAATTATTACAGCATAAATGTCCTACCCCTAGAGTTTGTAGGAGGTTGTAACCAATATCCAAATTCTTCCCTACAGTGGTAATCTGTTACATTTTGTGTAATAAAATACCTTTAATACAGAAAAATAACATTCCACCCATAAATGCATAGTGACTTTATCATATGCTTTTTACGAGCAATATGTCAGGTGAACTGTGTTCATCAGAATGTTTCATAACGAACCGATTAGATCTGTGGCATTGGAAATATTTTTTCCTGGTGACCAATCAGGGCTCTAGTTGTTATCATTGGCTTCTCTCCATAACCAACTGAGGCCTCCTGTTATGGGCTTAAGTTTTCCCACAAGGTAACCATCAGGCATACAGTATATACAATTACAGATGGCCAAGCAAAATACTATCTCTCCTAAGAGGGCATCTCATGGATTCTGTCAGTCCAAATCTTCTATACCCAAGGCTTGTTAGAGGCTGTAATCAATATCAAAACCTTACCTACTACAGTAATCTGTGAGATTCCATGCAACAAAATACCTATCTGTAGGCCTTAACACAGAGCAACAACAATGTACCCTTAAATGCCTATTGACTTCAACATATGCTTTTCACAATCAGTATGTCATGCTTAGTGCCCTTTATCATAACTTTTCATTAAAAACAATCAGATATATAACCTTTATAATTGGCTTGTCATCATTACCACTCAACAGTACTGAGCATAATCTTTCCACACGCCAACGATCCGGTATACAGTCATAAAAGTATAAATGTATAAAAACATTATAGTTGGCAAGGCAAAAAATATAAATATTATTTCTCCTAAAACTGACTAGCAAGGATTATTGTAGTATATATATATTATTTCTACTGTTCTTGCAGTGGATCACAATCACCAAACCATTTGCCTACTATAGTAATCTTTGAGAGTCTATGTAACCCAATACCTGCCTGCAGGCTTTAGCACAATGTAGTAACAATTCATCCTTGAAAGCCTATTGTCTTTAACACATGCTTTTCCCAACTATGTCAAACCTCTTCTCTTTGTCACAACATTTCATAATAAACAGATCAAACCTATGTAATCTGGAATGACTTTCCCAATGAACTAGTGAACACTGCACCCGTTACCACAGGTGTTTACATCTTTCCAACACCGGCCTATTCAAGAGCACATAAACTGGCAACTATCATGTATATAGTTATAAAATTACAGATATGTAGAGTTTGCAAACCAATGTACAACCCCTCCGAACAATCATCACATTGAAAACCAACAGGGTTTGTCAGAGCAGGTGGGCAGGTGGCGAAAGCCAAAAAACGTCCCTACAACGGCAATCTGTGTGATTACATGCTAAAAATGTCTGTATATGGTTTGTAAGGCAATGTGATAGCAAGCAACTATTAAAGACTTGCTGACTTTGATATATGCTTTCCACAATAAATAGGTTAGACCAACTGACTGTGCCATAATGTTTCAAAACAAGCAGACCAGGCCTTTAGCATCAGACATATCGCTTCCCAGTGCATTAATCCGGTCTATATTTTGTGATTCGAACTAACTTGAGGCCTACAGTTTTTCGCTTAAGCATTTACACAAGGCAACCATCAGGTACACATTCATAAAATTATAAAGGTATAGAAAATTACAGCTGGCTAGGCAAAATATTATCTGTCCTAAGAGGGCCTAACCAGGATCCTCACATAGCAAACCATTAACATCCTTGATATATTATACAGGGTAACCAGCACCAAAACCCTTGCTTACTAGGGTAACCTTTGAGGTTCCATGTAACAAAATACCTATCTGTAGGCTTTAATCAATCCACACTTAAACTCCTTTTGACTATAACATATATTTTTCACAATAAATATGCCAGGTGTAATGCCTTTTTCATAAGATTTTAAATGAAACATCAAGCCTATAGCTATGGTCATTGGCTTGCCACCGTAACTAACTCAGTACTGGTGCATATAGTATGGTTTTGCCACACACCAAAAAGTGCAATACAAGCAGTCTTTTTAGTGGAAGCACGCAAATGTGGTCCAATCAAATCCTGTACTAAGGGGAACCAATGTGTGAATGGAGCCTATGTCCCTCTCTCAGCAGTACTCTGAAAGCTCTTTTTTGTTGATCACATAAGATAAACATGAAGGTCAGGAGACAGATGTACACTTAAGCCAGACTGAAACAGCCATGTAGATTAGTGTAGTCATGGGCAGTCCATATTGCTCTTAAACACAGAACTTCACTCTGAAATCTAAAAGTAATGAGGGAAAGGGAGTATGCTGGGACTGCAATACATTCCTCATGACTGCCCTGCTCCCATCTATGATCATGCCAGTGAAAAATAAACACTATAAATTATCTAGTTATCTAAAGCACTTTAACAGTATTACAATGTCATGTGTCTACCCCAAACATTTAAGCTCAGACAGCCATACTGCTGCTGTCTCATGTAGCTTCATAACAAGACATGATAATCACAGCTGTGTTGAGGGGAAATACTTTTTCAGTGGAAGAACACAACTTCAACTCAATTAAAACATGTAATCTTTGCTATCAATATATGGGGGAGTTAAAGCCTCTTTTGGTAGCTCTCCTGAAAGCTTTTTTTTTTTAGATTGACCACATTACGTCTTGCGACAGCTGCACTAATAAGCCACATCTACAAAACCTACCTTCTTGAGCTTCCCACTTTCTGTCAACATCAGATCACTTCAACACCTCTTTATTCAACATAGATGAAGTGCTCAACATATGGACAGAAGAACATTTGAGGGACCATTTATCAGTATACTTCTATCTTCTGTTACAACCTATATCTTCATTGTTCTATCAGGTTGTTCCACAGCTACCCCCTACTGATATATTAGTTTAGTTCCTATTGCCATAATAATTAGCAGGGCTGCACACAGGATATTAAAATAATAGACATCTTTGGCATTTTCTGCACATAACCTCCAAGTATAAAATATGCCTGCTTCTTGCCAAGACCCTGTTAAATATTACTTTCATCAAACAGCTGATATTGAGTGTGGCACTTTGCTGTGGATCTGTGCTTGAGATGCTATGTTTGAATGATATGAAAATGTTGCTGTTATATGATAACTTGAACAGACACAACAGGCCCTAATGTTAAGGATGGCTTTCCTGGAGAAGAAACTGTGGATAATCTTACTAACACTTTGCACTGTGTTTGCATCAGAAAAGTATGCCAAACATGCCACAAAGTGTTGCAGTGGGATTTGCCTTCGAACGCAAATTCTGATTTGCATTGGAAAGTAGCCTTAAAGTACCAGAAACTAAGGTGCTACTTTGCACTACTGTATGTCAAGGGGGGCATTTCATGTGTGGTATATGGGAGTTCTCGTGCCACCACCCATGGAATATTACACACAGCCCTATGTACTAAAAGGGTAGACAGAGCTTTCCACCAGAAATGTATGCCTCCTCCAGGAAGGTATAAAGTTTGAGAAAAAGTTATCTTTTCTCAAAACATTTTCAACTTTGCATGTGCACTGCACTCCAAACCACACATACAAAGCGGGGAAATATTAAACTATGTCAAAGCATAGTATGTTGTACTTGAAGGATACTCTTTCAGTACAAAATCTGAGGTTGACATCAAGCCCTTGCACTAGACTTCAAGGGTGTGTGCATTGGTGCAAGGCAGCCTAAAGTGCACCAGTGGCGGGGGAGAGGGAAAGCAGCACTATCTATTAATAGATATGGTGCTGTTCTGCTCTCTTCCTTTCATGCAGTGCAGAGACTAGTTGCTGCTCTGCTTTGCCTGAAACCTTTGCATATCTGCCCCTGGGTTCTCAGGGAACAATGAGCTGGACAAGCTAGCACTATTTTTGGGACCTTAAATTACTCGATATTTGCGAGATCAAGGCAGATCTAGTCAGTGAAGCTTCACTGGGATTCGAGATCGTCTGGGCTTGTACAACGCACTAAGTGGGCGACCTATGTTGCATCACCACTAATAGAGCTACCAACCAGGTGACAGAGATTGGACATAGGTGTGGCGCCTATTGTTGTCTACGGGTTGGGCCCACACCGCATGCTTTCCACATTTCCTGGTACCATATCACATTTTCCAGCCAGTGAACTACATACGCCCATCCAATTGGTGAATCAATACAAGACACAGGATCGTTACCCCCTCACACAACCTCTAATGACTGTGTTCTTGCTCACAACATTGTTGTATGTGCTCCTTAGTGAGGTTAGGGTTCCCTAAAGACCTATTTGGGAGGGTGGACGGGCCCCAGCTGCAAGTGAAGCGACAGGAATACTAAGGTGGAATAGTTCCTTACTGCTAGAGTGGTTGTCTGCAATTAGATAGGATGTGAGAGCAAGAAGCACTGTTTGTGTACTCCTTAGTGTTTTTTGGGGGAAGACCGTGCTTTTATCAACTCAATAAATGCACCTTGTTTAGGTTTTAACAGCGCTCTAAGGAAAAATAAATCTTCTCAACTCCTGGTAGCTGTGCCACAAGCAGCAGGCAGCTCCTCAGAGAATAGTGTGTCAAGTTTAAGGAGCACCAGGAAGTTTAAAGTGAAGAAGACAATAAAATAAATGCCCCAATCCACTTTAGATTTTATCAAGTATAAAGATACCACAATGATCAAAATCAGGCAAGGGGGACTGGAAATATGTATGTGCAACGTTTTCAGGTATTTACAGCCAAATTTATATATTGGAGGTAACAGCGTCAGAGTATTCTTACTGCCAATATAATGATATACCCACCGAATTTAGATCCAGGCGGACCATAGTTTGGCAACAGTGGAGACTACTCTGTCTCCATCGTGGCTAAACTTCTCCAAAAGCCGGGCAGAGTAAGGGCTGTCGAAGAAATGGCTGTATGTCTGACCGTCCGATTTAGATGGTGGGGGGCACATAGCCTTTTTTCACTGACCGTCACCGCTAGGAAAACCCTGGCGCTAACGGGCAATAAAAATTCCACTTTGGGATTTGTTTTTTTTAATAATTAAAATAAGTTTAGCGTACGGCTCTGTCATGTTGACGAGCTGTACATCAAACTTAAAAAGTAATTGACAGGAACCACTGCAACAGCGGTTCATGCCAATGCTTCGGAAATTACCATCTGCTTGCTAAATTTGGGTGGTGGGGACTCCATCGGGTGACAGAATAATTTGCTGTGTCTCCCTTATGGACTTACCTCTCCCTGCCAAATTATAAATCACCCCCAAAGTTCCAAGAATACAAAAAATTACAGTTTGTGGTTGACCAGGACTTGGATGTGATTTCAGGCAGACCTCAATAGACAAGTGGGTGACACTGGTGAAAGCTTTTACCATGTGACGTAGTCTACTTTTTGGAGCTCAAAGTCTTCCAGCAAGACAAGTTCCAAACCAGAAACTGGCAATGGTCCCCGGAAGTCCAGATACACCATCAATTTTCCAGTGAAGAAGTTGGTTTTGGTGACAACACCTCAGAGGGAAACAAAGCTGGATTCCATAGACACAATGGTTGCTCCACCACTTAGCAAAATTTGCTGCCTCATCCTTGTACAAGTTTTTACCCTCGGACTTGGTCACTTTTTTTGGTTCACAAAATACACCAGCTGGGAAGCAGTGGCCAAGCAAGGTTTCACAAGACCTGATACCTTTATCTTCAAGGTCCCGCTGATCTAGTTTTCAGTGCAGCAAAAAGCTCCAAGCTGGATGAATCTGGTTTCTTGCACACCCTAAGGAAACCACAGTGCCTTGTTCTGATCCTCTGCAGGTGCAAAAAAATGGCTAAGTTCCACTTTTCTACAACTGCTAAGAATGTTCCTTGTGGTCACCCCTGCTGCCCTCGGGGCAGGCCTTTAGACACCTCAGTCATAGTTCCTGCATGGCCCAGGCCTTCTTCAAGTCAGGAGTCCTTCTGCATTTTGTGTACCTGAAGCCAGTAACAGGAGCTCAACCACTTAATCTTTAGAGTGGAAAGAAGTTTCAGTCCCTGCATGCCAGCAATTGTCAGAAGTGCTTTGGTCTTCTGGAGTCTTTTTTTTTTCAAGATGTTTTCTTCCCAGGTCCAGGAAAGTTCTGAGAAGGTGGTACTGAGGTTGCTGTATCTTGTGCACTTGCCAGTGATGAAGGAATTCTCTAGAATCAACATGAACTATTTTGTCAAAGATTCTTCGCCTCATTTTTTACCATTCTCTCTCTTGGTTTACTGCAAACCTTTCCAGCAGCCCCACAACAGAATGGTTCCTGCAGTCCTCCACCTGGAGGAGAGCTAGTACTTCCACCAACCACTCCCCTATGGAAATAAGGTGTCCTCTTCTCTTTCAGGAAAAAAACTGTTTTTCCCTCCTTCTGAGGTTGGAGCACAAACATTTAGGGTGGATCTGGAAATGACTGGTTGCAGTTCCTGATCCTTCCATTTGGCTTTCCAATGTTCTGCCCATCTTTCTTTTCCCCCTGAGTTGACTATTCTCTGCTAAGTTACCCCTTTTTGATAAGATCCTTGTCTTTCTAGGCACATATGCCAACCCACTGCCTTCCAGGGTCATTAGCAAGCCAGACAAGAATAAGTACTGGTCTACTGGTGTGGGGCTAACTGGTTTACTTAAAGACAGCACAAAGTACAATTTGTTAAAGTTGCTTTTCTATTAAATTGATCAAATAGCTCCTTTTGCCATTATATTAGATTTTTGAAGCAGAGTGAACAATTATGTTTAATCATCACTCTGGCATTTTCCAAGGCAGAGATATGAAATAATGATTTTGATCATAGCCAAATCATTTCATGGAAAATCAAGCTTTACCTACAAAGTGACACAGCTTTTGGGTAATTGTTCATAATGGGTGCATACTATTCCCAAAGTGTAGCATAACACATTTTGATTTATTAAGCACACTGTACACTTTATGCACAACAGCTAATATATAAAAGTAGGTTTTCCTACATGACATGGCCACTTTGTCTTGCTATCTGTTACTGTACTGCTTTTAAACTGCAGCCCAGTCAGAGCACAACAGTGCTACCGGAGGCCTTATATTTATGTCTGGGTTCCTGGTTTACTGGTTGTGATAACTGCTTGACAAGGGCTGACACCCCAGTAAACCAGGAACCCAATTTCTGGTAGACATAAATATAAGGCCTCCGGTAAAGCACCAGCAATCCCCAAATTAACCTGAGCTCACCATCTGAATGCTTGGCACAGAACAGTCAGGATTAACTTGAAGGTAATGTGTAAAGTATTTGTGCAACACTTCAAACAGTAAAAACAGTGAAACACCACACAAAAAGATCCCACACCAGTTTATAAAAATAAAGGGAAATAAGAGCAAAGTGACAACCATTCCAATCAGGTAAATGGAAGATATTGAATTTTAAAGATTTAAGTTAAAATTGTGCCCAAAAGCACAAAGCACCAACAAGGGCTAGCTGGTTGCGCCAGACTGGGTAAAGTCACAAGTTCAGGTCAATCGCGAATGAGCGCGAGCGACTGTAGGGACCATGTTAGGCCCACTCAACAAAGTCCCTTAAATCCTGGTTGAGGATTATTAAGTGGATCTGAGGCATCAAGCATCGCACAGTTGAAGCGATGCATCAGTTCCGAGATGCGGCGAGACTGCAGTGTGAGGTAAGGTGAGTCATCGTTGAGGGTCCCGTAAACAGGGGAAAGCGCAGCGAAATCTGGGCGTTGATGATACAGTGCACAGCTGGGGTGATGTGTCCGTTCCGATGATCTTTGGGGCTGGGATACCTCCTTTGAAGTGCACAGATGCCCTCCCTTCCTGCCTTGGCTCCAGACTCACTACAGGGGGTATGCAACCATTTGTGCTTGGACAGGACACAGCCTATTCAGGTGTAAGTGAGGTTCTACCCAGCTCCTCCCTCCCATCCTGTCAGGATGGCCCATAAGGTCACACCTAAACTTACATTGTGTGTGGCTCTTGTGATGTCCCTTCTACTGTTCCATGAGTTCTGGGTTCTATAGAACATAGAACATAGAACTCAGCTTGTACCTGTGTGTCAGTTACCCTTATGGAGCTGATGGATGGGGTGTTATTAATAAACCTCTACTGCAACCTAAACGCGTGTTCCTGTGGAAGTAATTGGAATATTACAGCTCTCAAGGTGGAATACACAAAACCCAGCTGTCACCCACCTCAAACATGTGATCATTGACAGGCTGCAGGCACCAATGACTAAGGCAGGAAAATGTCCACTTTCTAAAAGTGGAATTTTCATTATTGTAATTTAAAATCCAATTCCACCATAAATTAAGATTTTAGATTAGACACCAGAGATTCCAGAGACACCAAACATATCATCTCATTTGGAAATGACGCTTATACAATGTAATAAGGTAATCCCAGTGTTAGCCTCAGTGGCGTAGCTGGGGGGGGGCGGTGGGGGCGGTCCGCCCCAGGCAGCACTATTTTGGGGCGGACAAAGCCATTCAGTTAAGGCTCGGCTTGCTTTAGCGGACGTTCGGGACGGGCAGAGAAGGAATAGGACTCTGGCAATGTCCTCTTCTTTTTTGTGCTGGCAGCTGTCCCCCCCTCTCTTCCTATTATTCCCTCTCTTTCTGTCTTGCTCCTCACTTACTGAAAACCGTAACTTGGAGAAACGGTTCACAACCTCTTTCCTTCTTTCATTTAGTTGCTTCCCTGTGAAATGGATCCAAAAAAGAAAAACACTCTTGCAGAAAATGCCCTTTTTCTGACATTTTTCTATTCCAAAGTGCAGCGGGATGGAGAGAAATAGAAGGTTTTAAATATGAGAAATAAATACATAACTAAATAAAGCAAGACAGAGTGGTTGCAAAGTGGCCAGATTGGTTTTATTCACATGCAAACACATCAGCCTCACTTTACAGACTTTGCAGTGAAGTGCTACTTTTGTTTTCTCTTCTTTCTTTGAACAGCATTGTTGTCCCCAGGTGGGAAAGTGCACCATTCTTGGAGGTACTGCAATACCTGCTTGATGGGTGGATTGGAAAACACAATGTGTACCATGGCTCTGTTTATGGATGTGGTCTTTTTAAACCATACTGCTTACGTTTATTAAAGATATAAGCAATGGACAGTGAAACGGTTTCCTTCAGGCTTGTCCTTAACTTTTCAGGTAAAACCACTCACTGATTTCTGAATAATAGTGAGTGAGAGATCGTTAAGGTAACCATGTTGTTTCTGCTTACATTTCACATGCTTTACTTAATCTTGCAATCCCTATGAGTGTTTGCTTTTACTTTTTTTTTTTAGGCAGAATATTACTCTTATCAAGTGCATAATTTGAATTGAGCCACATCCAAGTGTTTATAGCGGGCACAATTGGGTTGTAGCTGAAGGCAGTGCGAGTTTCTCTCAGTGGGGCAGTATGGTGTTCAGTGGGGGAGAGGATGTGGCACTATGGCCAGAGCGGTCGAGTTTGGAACTGGGGAACTGGGTTCAGCCTTCATGACCAGTCCACTCTACTGAGGGAGCATATTCCCTTGCTATACCTTACAAGGCCCCACTAGACCTTAGAAGGCCTGATGTCTTAGCACAAGCAGGGGTACCCTAGTGGTGTCAATTGTGAGTTAACCTTGAAGGCCTATCCACCACAATCCATACTAAAGTTCATCTCCAGTCTTGCGGGCAAGCCTACGAAGCAGCACACCCTAGAGGAACAGTGATCCAGTCACTGTGACTCTGTCACTGAGGTCACATGAACCTTGAGCAAGTTAGGGCGGTGCGAACGGTGTGACCGCACTGGGTACCTATTTCGGGTGGGTGCGTAGTGTTTGCAAGTATATTATGGTTTTAAAAAAAACTTGCTGCCTCCTTCCTGGCCCCCAGCAATTATCAGAAACAATGAAAATGTGATGATAACTTCGGTGATTAATGTTCTTCCTAGAGAGAGATCCGAGTTTTGTCTAGTAGAAGGGTTGACTCCTGAAAAGGTAGCACAGAGGGTTAATGTGCCTGCTGCAAAGAACATGTACCATGCAGATCACAAAGTGCACTGCTTTAATAGGGGACCATGATGAATGGTCATTTAATGTCAGCCGTAGATGACGGATCCCTGAACAGTGTCATGTTTTCCATCAGTTGCGCCTTGACACCTTCGGGCATAGTAGCGCATTATAAATTCCCTATCATCATCATAATCATGTATGTGCATGTTTGCATTGTGCTGAGGGGATTACTAGGTAATTGTTCACGCAGCTCTCCGATGGATGTCACATGCGGTTTTTCTGAGTCCCCAGATAGATCATGCAGACTGTGTGTTCTTTTTTGTACTGCCAGTCACTGGTGTATTCAACTGTGTAGCCTTGGACCGTGTCACGTATGTGCATGTAACTTGCATTATCGTGGTAACTATTAGCGTCGATACTATGTGTCTGTCGGTCCTCTTTCAAGTGCTTGTCGTCCTTTTTCCCCAGCATCCCC
Organism: Triturus cristatus; assembly: GCF_964204655.1. Classification (NCBI taxonomy): domain Eukaryota; kingdom Metazoa; phylum Chordata; class Amphibia; order Caudata; family Salamandridae; genus Triturus; species Triturus cristatus. The sequence goes on along the minus strand of NC_140594.1, from coordinate 1,001,971,520 downwards.
CCCCCAGGGGCGGCAATCTGAAGGATAGCCCCGGGCGCCACAAGCTCTAGCTACGCCTCTGGTTAACCTAAGGGAGATATAGGCCTTGCACTAGTGAAAAAGGATTTTAAGATTTTTTCACTACCATGACATGTAAAACTTAAAGTTGCATGTCCTGCTTTTTAAATACATTGCACTTCAGGGCCTACCCTAGGGGTGACTTCTGAGTATTAAAAAGGAAGGTTTAGGCCTGGCAAGTGGTTTAAATTACGAGGTCGACATGGCAGGTTAAACTAAACACACAGGCTCTGCAATGGCAGGCCTAAGACATGTTGAAGGGCTACTAAAGTGGGTGGTACAATCAGTGCTGCAGGCCCACTAGTCGCATTTATTTATAGGCCCTGGGCACATGTAGTGCCCTTTACTAGAGACTTGTACGTAAATGTTACCATGTTTTAGGGAAAGAACACTAGCACTTTAGCACTGGTCATCAATGGTAAAGTGCGCAGAATTCTAAGGCCAGCAAACACCAGGTCAGCAAAAACAAAGTCTGAAGGCAAAACGTTAGGGGAAACCACACCAATGTGTACAATAAGCCCCCGCAGCCCCCCGCGATGTGGAGGGGCCTGTGCTCCAGCAGCCCTCTCAGAAAAAGTGGAAGGTGGTGAGGGGGGAGAGGGGCCGCCTCTGCGTACTTTGCATGGGGGCCCCATCAAATTTTGTTACGCCACTGAACCACACCAAGGATGCCCGGTCCAACAATGTCATACATGTGGGTTCTTGTAAATAGCTAATGCAGTCCACATATGACTATCTTCCACCCCATTGGTGCATTTTCACAACATTTACTATGCCCTTAAAGAAAAGTCAAAATACGAAATAGGGACACCAGTGTACAGTACGTGTTTTAAGAGTAACCCACATGCCTAGTCTTAAACCAGCAAAAATCAGACAGGAACATATTTGGGAGCAACGATAAAAATTATGCCCCTGCCTACAACCATAGACAAACATTTGCGGAATTTATGTAAGAATTTACTTTTTGCAACCACGGCAGTTATTTTATCCTACTTATGATCCGGGTCACTGAGAGCCTGTCATTCAGCGACCACGTTTTTGCCACATCATTATGAAATGTTCAAACTTGTCATATAATCCACCATCTTCTCTATAGTTGCAGAATTCAACAAAAAATATTGTTTCTATCCTAAACAGATCAAAGGTTACTCAAAAACACACGTGCCAGTACTGGTGCAGCATTGTATAAGACTAACTGGCCATCTTTCATTGCTATACCCAACTGTACAACTGGTACTAAGGAAGAGCAAATGTTGCATTAGTATGTGTAATAATACTTCACACAACATGCTCCATTTAGCCACATAATTTCCTTTTTTTGCCGCATAATTTAGTCAATCCTGCTGCATAGATTGGTCCTCTAGTTCCACATAATTCCAGCTACCCTCCCAATGATATAGCTAGGTGCAATAGTTATTGCCTACGTCCCAAAATAGCACCACAAAATGTCTTTCTGCTTGCATTATTGGCACACCAGTCTTACACTATTTAGCGCGATAAATACATTCTTTAATCAGAAACACGGGGAAAAAAAACCTTCTTGACATTTATAGCTGCCACTTGATTCCTTACAAAAACAGACTGCAAAGACCAGCACAAGAAAAGAAAATGAACGGCGAGCCACGCATCGTTACAATAATGACCTAAGCAGCTCACTGACAGCATCTAAAACAATAAGGGTTATTTCTGTGCCAGCACATGACTGTTTTCACCAGTGGTAATAAATTTGGCTTGCAATAAAACTGTAACTCTGCCCATATCGGGGGTGTCTAATTTGGCACCAGACGCACAATACTTGTCCACGGCTCGTATGATTCCACAGTCTCTATAGGGTATGATGTACGAGGCCGGGCCTGTTTTCTTTGGGCTTCTCCGGCTCTCCCTCGGTCTCCGTGGTGTCACAGCACAAAGACACTCTTGTCAGCCAGAGCTGGACTTCACTCAAAAGCCCGCTCGTTTTCAGGACGCACCGCGGAAGTTTCTCTTCTCAGTTTCCACAGGCCTCTGCCCTCTGCTCTATTTTTCAGCGTAATTGGTCGTCGAGACATTTTGCTTTTCCTGAAGTTGATCTGTTTTGATTGGTCTGTCTTTCTAAAACCTTATCCTACAAGATACCACTGGTTCTGCTTATGTATAAAGTGAAACACATGTATATATTTAACATCACTGACTTTCCAGAGCCAACCTATTGATGAAAAAGTACAATAAATCGGTGTTAAATGTCGAGTGAGGGGTATCTCTTTAAGAAACAGTTCTTAACAATAGGTCTACAAAAGCGGAGCAGATTATGTAAATACGCATATATGTTGAAATGCAAGAAATAAATGTTAAACTAGCATTGGCATAGCCAATAGGTCTCGCCTTTGGGACCTTATAAGTGTTTAGCCATGCAACAGTTGCATAACTAAATACCTTTAAGGTCCCAAAAGCGAGACCTATTGGCTATGCAAAGCGGACGTGCAGCCGCGAAAGTGAAAGTGATCGCGGTAAAGCGCGGCGCGCTCTCCCGCGCACATGCACTGTAGCTCTAGGCTGGCCTCGCAGACCAGCGCACGTGCTGGGTCAGGCGAGACCTAAAAAGGAGACGATTGAGCAGAACACAATGACACAAACCAAAAATAATGAGATATGGCCCTAAAATTACTATTTTATCCTTTGGGACCAAAACACAAAGGAAAACGTTTTCATGAATCTGAGATTACTACTATGTTTGAAAGTAAGGTCACAATCACTGAAGACATACACAGTATCAAAAGATGGCAGCCCAGTGGGGCACAACAGTCTTGGCTTACTTTAGTTCTGGAATGCTAGCGGATTGACTTTAGGGGCCTGTGGATGGAGAGTGGCCAGTTACCTTCAAACTTCTAAGGCACCATTTGGAGTCTGGGATCTTCACATCTCTATATCTCATAATTTGTTATTACCCGATGATCAAATGGACCCTCTAGCTCAACTGTTATTGAAAAAAGTGTGCCAGGAAAAGTTTCCAGTTCCAGTTCAAAAACCTTTATTTCGGTCATTAAGACCATAAAAGTTTGTGTACAATACAATCCAAATTGTGACAATATAATCTAATCCAAGATTATACATAAAATGTCACAATTAAAAATAATCATCTCATGGTAAAAGATCTAAAACAATTAAAAAGATAAAAGAGGGTTTTTCCACTCTCCTTATTAAAATAGTTTCCAATATCTTAGATGCCAATAGTCAAATTTCGCTGGTTGGTGCGACTAGGTCTAGGTCAGTTGTCTAGGTTTGGGGCTTCCAGTGATGGGGAACCTGATGAAGTGAAAAATGTAGGACAACTCTTAGGTTCAGGACCAGCTGGGAGGGAACTAGCAGTGCATGTTTGAGACCAAGGAGTTCTTTAGGGTGCTACACTTATCTTTAGACACCTCGTAGCCCATCAGAGAGAGGATCTTGTCCCAGAATCAATATTCAGTGCGACAGGCAAATCGGTGAGTGTGACTCAGCATTGAAGGTTCATTGCAAGTTCTCTTGCTAGTGTGGTGGGAGCAAACCTTCAATGCACAGTCATCTCTCTCTGCAGCTTCCACCACTTTAGTTGCTCTTGGCCAGTATTCTCCATGGACAGCTGGATCATCTTCATGTGCCAACACTTACTCTTGTCAATGTCATTTCTAATACTTCTAGAAAGGACAGGCATGTGGTCCTGGACTCTTCACCAGCTCCCAGTTTGGTTCCATTTGGTGTAGCTACACCAAACGCAGTCCAACAGCCTTCAAATTGTGGAGCAATCTAGCAGCTACAGGCCTTTCTGAGCATACATTGCTCTGGCTCAGTTCTGGAGAAGTTAACTATAGATGAATTACTCAAGCAGAATAGAAAAGCAGGCCACAGTAAAGACGGAAGAAGCACATGGCTAGCACGTGGCTAACTAAAATGGCTGCCACAACCAAAATGGATTCAGCTTATGCTAACGGTAATTTCTGCGATTTGTACAAAATCATCACCTTAATTCCCACAACACAAGAGGATCACATGATTCCTGCTGTCCTAAGCCAACGTATCCACCATAAACTACTTGTATGACCCAGCTGGACCGTCACGCTCCAATCAGTGTCTTGTTTACTTCAAACATTTGGTCGGTAAGGGACCAAAAAACTCTCTTTTTTGGCCGTTTTCTGGACTGGCCTGTCACGACCATTCTATCCAACGCTGTTTGATGTTATATATCTATCCTATTTAATTTAACACGTGAAAGCAGTTGATCAGTATTGCTCATACATGAGTTCCATCATAACGTACTGCAGTTTGAAGGTTTGTGTTGGATAACAAAAACCCAGATTATCGAGAATTGTGACACGCGGGTGAATGGATCAGAACAATACCTAACAAAACAGCATTTTAGAAGAAATCAGAATCAATGCAATACTGAAAATACAACAATTATATATAGATTGGGACTAACTTGGAAAGATAGACAAGGCCAGGATTCTATATGTCCAGTGCAGGAGTTGGAGCTGAGGGAATAGGAAAAGCAGCTGAGCAAGGGCAGAGGAGCAGTTGAGCAGGACCAGAGTTGCAGAGTAGGAGTCAAGCAGGTAAGACAGCTTCTGAGAGGCAAGAGAAGTCACAGTTGTACTGGGGAGCCATCTCTGGGAGGATCCTAATCCACAAAATTTTCAGGATGCCACTGGGAGACGGAAGGCCCTTTACATATGGAGCTGATTCCTCATTACTGAAGGCTGCATATATTGATATCCACTAGAGGTTCTGTGTGGTCAGAGGCTAGTGATTACGGTCAGACTGGTTTGAGATTTTTGGCCTATGTTCTGCCTCAGAAAAGTCGACTACTGTTGTGGCTTTGGGCATAGGGCATCTGTTGTCTGGTGCCCGGAGCACTGAAGAGAAGGAATGGCTTTACACTTTGAACAAATCTTGCGCATCTACATAAAGCAGCCAGTGCAGTGTTACCGTACACTCAGTGGACAGATATAGCCCCATTGATACACCTCTGGTTTCTTCTCCTTTCTTCTGACAGCATTGTTGGTATTATTGAGACACCAACAAGGACTTTTTTTAATCCAGTTTGACTATGGTAGTTTACCATTGACGAGTCTCTGGGGTTCCACTTTCCAGTGACTCAGAGCGGAGAGTTCTCTTGGGTAGCTGGGAAATTCGCTGTCCTGGTGGCATGATCAAAGGTCAAATCTTAAAGATTCCTGGAAAAGATTGCTCATGGTGGATAAATCCAAAGATTGCCTTAGGCCTAATGTCCACAGCTATGGAATCATTGAAATGTTTTCCATAAAATCGGCAGACCTGACAGCAAAAAAGGCAGGCAACATCCCTTTTTTAACCACACTTTTGAACCCGGATACCAGTATTACTCATAGACTGTTCATATTTAATTGTTTTCTGATGGAGCAGTGGCTGTCTCTTGTAGGTTCTCAAAGATTAAAAAAGGACTTGAAATTGGGATTTTAGAGCGACTTTAGATTGTCTTTACCTTACCTTGTATTATTCAGATGCCCCTAGGATTATCAAAAATCTGAATCATTGGGTTGGATACTAGTAAAACTATTTAGTAGTTATTTGCACATAGAGAAAAGGGAATGAATTTGAAATATCTCATAACAACTCAAGAATCTTGCGCTTAAAAGGAACAGAGAAGAGGACATTGCTCGACTCAAAATTATGAACTGGTTATCAAACTATTGAAAGAAAATCTTCAACAGTGGTAACTTCTATTCGGACTTTCTAACCTACCCTTTCAAGACTCATAGCTCAACCAATCAGGCTCTCAATTCAGGTAATATGAGCTCAAGCTCTTACTCACTAAATATTCCCCCCAAAAAATGTTGGAAGTTTGGTGAGTACTAGGTTCTCCTGACTGCAGTAGGGATTTGAGATCACCTTGCTTATCATCATCCCCTTGTTTGCGATGCTTTAACGTTGGAAAACCAGATTCCAGAACTTTCAAGCCTTCGACGTAGGTCTGTGAAAATCTGAAAGCTCCCCATCAGTGGATCCTTTTGTTCATTCTTTTTGTCTTTGGAGACTATTCTGAATGATCTATTATAATATGCTTGTATTAATACAGACACATTTTAGGGGATAATAGAAGAATTGGTGCTGGAATACTCAACAATCTAAACAAATCAAAGTTGATGAAATTAAAAATGTTATGGTGCCATAGAAAATTTTAAAATGTCTGAGAAAAGTGTAGGATTGGCGACCACTGTAGTAACACTGAAAGGCCCCCAAACTGACCCAGATGTAAATTTCAAAGAGTATATCACATACCAACCAATGTTAATGTAAAAAACTGGTGAAAAATACAGTAAAAAAAGGAGTGTAAATTATGCAATAAGTATAATAAGTACTATATAAAGAAAAATAAACTCAGTCCTACTCCACCCAATGAGAATAAAACAAGAGCAGCTACAATTAATACAACTTTACTTGTGTGCGCTAAGTAAACATTCTATAAATAATCAAAGGATAATAAAGAATATTTTTATTTTTTTGGCCCTTCAACAATATCAAAGATTAAGAATGTAAATAACCCAGAGATCTTAAATAAAGCACAAGAATGATCTTGCATGCATGCAGAAAGGAGACAAAAAATCATCCAGCTCCTAATGGGCCTACTGCCCATCTTACAAGGGAATATGTTTTTTTTTTAGAACTGCGAAAGGGGAAAGCATAAATCTAAACTCCATTCATTAAACCTAAGTAGATTGTAGTTCAAGAAATAGATATTAAAGACTTAAAATCAGCGAGTTTAAGTGACAAACATGGTCAAGAACTAACAAGCGTCTTCTTTTATTCCATTATGATAGTCTCCGTGATTCAGGGTGCTAATGATAATTTTAAAGTAGAGACATTATCTGGATTGTGAACCAGAAAAGGCAAAATACAGTCCCTTATAAAATGCTCAAAATTAGCAGAACCCATTGACTCCTTCCTTTCAAGCTGTAATCTATGTTAATATTTGTTGGTCTACAAGCAAATCGACTGATTATTGCTAGATTTCATAGCATCTCACAATTCCAGGTGTATTCATTTGGAATGCATATTGACATAAACATTAACAGATTCAGGTATTCTGGATGAGATGTTGACAAAATATGAAATTCATCTTTGTAACTGACTAATTCTGAAGTGGATAGATTTGAAGTTTCTAGTAAAAGGACCAAATATTTTGGTGGAGGTCGACTTTCTGAAAGCCTTGTAACCCTTGGATCAACAGAATTGACCAAAAATGTATTTTAGTATTCTATTGATGACATGAAATTGGATTTTAGCCTGCCAAGTAAACATAAGCACTTATCGCAATGCATTTGGGCATTTATTTTTCAAAAATATCTACTTTCATGCTGTGGCAATGTCTTCTGAAGAAGATCTAATTGAGTTTGATTTTGTTCTCATTGATATTCTATACCCGAGCCTAATATTCCCCCGATTAGGGTTTGAACACCGTTGGCTCTTCAAATCGAAGCACTTACCTTAAAGCACTCGCTGCGAGCATGAAATGGTTGAACCAGCTCAGACTCACCTGGGAAGCACACCTATAACAGAGCTGGCCACTCTTCTATCATAGACTACACCCTAGTAGAAATCAGGAAGTGGGGTAGGGTTGTGGATTTCGCTGTCAGGCCACGCCATGACAGCGACCACAACGCCCTAACACTCGAACTGTCTTTGCCAAGCATCGGGGGAACCCCCGACCTAGCTTCAATAAATGACAACAGATTGGCACTCGCAAACAACAGGCGAAAATTCAGGTGGGCATGGATAGAAAAATCGCCCAAAAAACTGGCCCTTCTATTTGAAGCCATCATACCCAATCTTGAGGCTTTGGTAGAGCTTGTAAGATCAGCAGGTATCGCTGCATCCCTTGCTGATGTTGCCAAAATTAACGAGTCAACAACCGCAAAGCTGGTCGATATGTTTTGGCCAGTGTGTACCCGGGGTGTGGGATGAAGCTGAAACAGACATGGTTTAATGCTAGCTGCCTGGTGGCAAAGAAAGCCCTGATCGAGGTCATAAAATCCAAGTGTAACTTCAAAGTAAAAACAGCAAGGACCTCCTATAAAACCACCATTGCACTTGCTAAAGCGGCATGGGAAATGGATCAATGGGGAAGTCTTAAATTGGCCCTTGTGGCAAAAGACTTGAAAACATTTTGGAACATTGTATGTACAGGTAGTAGCAACGGCAAGCTGGCTTTAGAGCCAAACATAGCGGCTGACCACTGGAGAGAGCATTTTCTGGCTCTCTACGCCTCACATGAGGTTGAGATCTGTCGCCAGACCTTAGCTACCCTGCCACCCTTGAACTCCAATCCAGGTGCCCCGCAGATCACTCTGGCAGAAGTTACCAAAGCCCTTAATGGAATAGCTCCCGGCAAAGCAGCTGGTCTGGACAAGATACCAGGGGATCTTTTTTGGGCCAAACCCAATATCTGGGGCCCCTATCTACGGGTGATCTATAATACCATCTTGCTAGGAATGCCACTCCCTGCTACTTGGGCAGGAGCAGAGATCCTCCTGGTACACAAAAAGGGATCTCCTCTATTACCCACTAACTATAGACCGATCAGTTTGATCGATGTATCACAAAAAGTCTTTGCTAGGATCCTATTGGATGCCTACAATCCTGGCTGGAGGAACATAAGATCATGAGTCCCTTGCAAGCTGGTTTTAGAGAAAAAACATCAACTGTAGACCACATTTTTAGGCTCCAACTCCTCTATTGGAAATCAGTGTATGTGGAAGGCGGTAGCTTGTATCTGGTCTTTGTGGACCTTAAAAGTGCCTTTGACATGGTTTCAAGAGATGCTCTCTGGGTGGTGCTGAATGAACTAGTAATACCCCATTATCTTTTGAACATACTAAGAAGGCTACATACTGATAACTATGCCCAAATCAGGTATGGGAAGAAGGGGGAACTCACGTTGCCAATTCCCATTAACAAGGGAGTTAGACAGGGCTGTGTGCTCGCCCCTACCTTGTTCTGTATCTACATCAACGGACTGGTGGGTGCATTGAGCGTACTGAAGGACATAGATGCCCCCAATTTAGCACACAAGCCAATTCTGGCAATAATGTTTGCCGACGACACCTTAGTCCTCTCTAAGTCCCCAATGGGCATCCAGAGAATACTAGATGGGTTCTGTGAATTCTGTAGGCACAGGGGGCTTGAGATCAACATAGAAAAGACAAAATATGTGGTCTTCAACCCTGGTAGATCAACCCGCCCCAACCCCCATATGAATGGTACTCCATTGGAGCAGGTATCTGTCTTTGACTACATGGGCCTCACTCTAACTGAAAATATGGCCTGGGGCCACAAACGGACAAGTCCAGCCTTAAACTGGCCCAGACCGCTGGCAGCCTGGCTAAGTTTTATAGAAACTCTATTCACAAGCCTGTAAGTCCAGTTATAGAGATCTATAAAATCAACTCAGGAGCGCTGCTTTGTATGGGACCGAACTCTCGGGATACTGTCACCCCAGGTCTATTATCAAAAGAGAGAACAGTTCTCTCAGGCAGCTATTCAGTGTACCGATGAGCTCCCCACTTGTACCACTGCATCTGGATCAAGGGGTGAGACCCATTGCAGAGGAAATTGGGTGCAGACCCCTATTATTCTGGTGACGCCTATGGGTGACACCCGAACTAGCCAAATATAGGTTTGAGCTCCTAGAACTTTTTAGACACCCTGGCATAGGTAAGATGGCTTGGTTTGCACACATCAGGGAAGCTCTTGGTACCATTGGCAGAGATAACCTATGGTACAACCCGGAGTCAGCTTGAGGGGCAATTACACACACACAGCTAGGTAGAAGCTATGGGGGGGGGTAAACTTGCCAAACTCCATGAAAACTCCACTACTGGATCGCTTACTGTAAATTTCCTGGCAGTAAAAGACATGTACCTTATAGAGCCATGCCTAGATGAAATACGACCGGCACTAGCCAGGAAACTGTACGAGCAATTTTGGCATGGCTCTCTCCCCCTGCGCACATTCACTAACAAATGGCCCAGTAGCGCCACTCTGGGGTGTCCCGCTTGCAGTTCGGGAGAGGAGACTGAACTCCACGTATTCTTCTTGTGCCTGGGATATCACAAAATCAGACACAGATGGTTGATCCAATTGTGTAGGAATCTTGTTACACGACAATGCAAAGAAGCATTCAGGATCCCAAAATACAATACTGACCACCAAATTGTTTATGCTGTATCCCGTTTTTTAAGTTCTATGTGGTGGGCACGGATTACATTTTTTAAAGTAGAAACGTTGACCCCTCAGTGACGGACGTTTTCACTGTTTTAACCCAAATGGGTTTTTTTACTTATAACTGTTTATATCATGACTTTTAGCCTTTTTATCTGTTTTGTACAGTCTGTATATATCTGTGTATGTTCTTTTATGGTACACCAACCGAAATAAAGAAATAAGAACTGAACTGATATTCTATGTAATTATTGGGATCAAGTTATTTTGGGGAGTGGGAGGGCATTTCAAATTAAAGTTCACTCCAAGTAAACTAGATGATGCACTGCATGATCAAACTACAATAAATGGCATTCTTGACCAGCTTTAAGTTATAGCAGCACTTCCATAAGGGACAAACATCTTTTGGCCCTAATATTTCAGCACAACACAATGACCTTAAATGGCGTGATTCTTCTGATTGCCCACCAAAAAGTACATTTGGGTAGGCAAGAGTGTATTCCCAGTAGATTAATTGTTTGTTTCATATGAACCTCTTTTGTTCTCTAAAATGTTTAAGGTAATATACCGAACATATATTTGGAGGTATTATTTAAAGAATGCATTCTTAGGAGGGTACATCAAACAATATCTTTAAATGCGGCCAGTCCCATATAATTAGAGTTTAGTTTATTGGAGAAAGTACCCTAAAAATATTTAAGGAAAACAACACAAGAATTTGTATCTTCTCTCTCAAAACCTTGACTTGGAAAGGTACAATCAGTTAATCACTCACGTATTAGTATGTTTAAAAAACAATTTAGCAAAAAGGAAAACTTTAGATGTAAAACAATATAAACCAAATTCCAGTTGGTTTGACATGAAGTGTTATAACGCCAGAAGGGAACTTAATACTTTGTGAAGGCGCGCAAGAAAAGATGAAAATTTACAAAACTTAAATAATCCCAAGACAATAATTAGTTTTTACAGGAAATGTTTGGGTAATATATTAAATGGAATTAAACACAGGAATTCTTATAACACTTTTGTATATAGTTAATAAGGAAAATATGATTAATCCCAATACTCTGGAATATGCAGTCCCAGAAGATAAATAGATTCTGCAATATCTCTTTGTGGACAAATAACAGACCTCTAAATGTGGCTGTACATTGTATTCCTGATATAGCTCTACTAAAGCCCCTGAATGTTGAAATAATTTGTGAAATAATCAGCTCCATAAAAGTATCACACACAGTGAAATAGCCAAGAAATTATGTTGCTACTTTGTGGACTTCCATGCTGCTTTTTATCTGGTTGGCGACAATCTACTTCCTATTAACATGGAAGATCCCTTGTTACTTGCTTATGATGTTATGGATTCTGTACCCTGACAAATGGGTTCAAGTTGACTTTAATTTTAGTGGTACTCTTAAATGAAAAATCCCAGTTGGAAATGGACTGAGGCAAGGATGTGTTTTGGCTCGTATATTGTTCCTTTTATTTTTAACTGGTTTTTCGAGGTTCATTTCCAAGACCCACTTGTTTTCCCCTAGAATAGGAGATTTGCCTATCCGGTGTTTGATGTACACATATGATCTGTTAAACATAAACAAGGATCCCTGTTTTCCGTTTTTAATGATATCTACAAATAAATGCAGACAGAAAACATTAATTTTCTTGTCTGTATTTATTTTTAAATGTGGATAAAAACGGAAATTAGGTTACTTTTTGAGTAATTCTAAATACTGTCTGCCTTGACTGCCAGGCCAATAGATGTGTGGCTTGATAGATAAGGGGGTTAAAATGAAAGGAAGTTTAGTAAAAAGGCTTTAACAGCAGTAGATATGCACAAGGTTGATACTGACATTTGCATATTTTCGTATAAGTACACCGATTTATCTCCAACGGGTGTTCAGAGCACTGAAACCTGGCAGACATTCAAGCATGAGTGCATATTTATCGGTTAAATAAATGAGGAAATATACTAATTTCAGCTTAATTTTTCCACAAAACCCAAAATAATATGGATAAATACAGATAAAATTAACAAAAAGTTAACAGGGATAAATACAGACGGAAATGGCAAAACAATAAATACCATAAAACCGGGAGCCCTAATCATGAATCATACAGCATTTTGTCTGCAACATTAGATAACAGCACTGATTGAAAACTGAAAAACTAATAGTTTTACAATAAACGTCGAAAAGATTCAGTCATTCATTTTCGTAAATACTTAAAAAAATGTACTTGCTATCTACACACTTTGACTACGTTTTTTCATTTAAATATCTGGGGCTTAATTTTGCAGACTCTTCAATGGGATATACATTTATCCCCACTAAAATAGAAACTTTTGTGCACAATTAATTCATTGAAGTGCCTAATTCAAGATATGGGGGATCTCATAAGATTAGGGTTCCTGCTTCTATGGTATTTATTTTTTACATTTCCACCTGTATTTATCCATGGTTATTTTGCACTTAGGACCGATTATGACTTTGGCGATGTGGCGCTGGGTCGGCCCCGCTGCCACTCGGCCAAAACCATGGTCAGACTGCCTGCCAGATTACGAGTTATTCTTGTGTCTGGCAGGCTTTTTTTAGGCGTTCCCACAACAGTGCCCTAAAAATGGGCGTTGCAATAGGAACACCAAAAGAGTTCCTGCATGACATGGACTGAAAAGTTCATGCCGTGCAGAAACTTGTGTACATGCACACAGTGTGCATCCACATGCAGAGGATGCACAGGGGGGCCTTTTTTCCTCTCCGCCACGGTGTCCAAGGAGAAAGAACCTCTATGACTTCGCCGGCAGGGTGGAAAATCATAATAAAAGCATATTGCAGCCTCCTGATCGAGCAAAACGACAAGGGAACAGCAATTTCCTGACGGCTGTAGCGGGGCTGTGGCTGTGCGACCGCCCAACTTGCAAATCGCCGCACTTCCATGAGTCTGGCGGTCCATGGACTGCCAGACCAGTAATCGAGTCCTTAGTGTAAAAAAATTAAGTTGCTATGAGTATATTTCCATGTTTATTTAACCAACAAATATTTACTCATTTTTAAATGGCCTACATATTTTAACCATTCACAGTATAATACAGTCATCTGAAATAATTTTTATTGTACAACAGCTGTACCTCTTCACTTATTAAACTTATTTAAGCTTCAGTAGGAAATCTTTTTGTTTTTTGTTAGATCCCCTACCGGCCAGTCTGCACAGCTACTGACGTGCATGCATAATTAACAATAATGAGAACCGTCCAGAAAACCTTTTTCTCTGTAATTTTCCATATTTAAAATAAATACAGACTGAAAAATAGATTGTTTTCTGTCTGCATCTATCTGTAAAAAATCTGTAAAAACTGAAAATGTGGAGCCTTGCTTATGATCCATTAAATAAAGCTTCACAGAGGAAAGTGATACAACCAGTCAGTCCTTTATTTCCGCAAATTGCCATAAAAGCACATAAGATATGATACATCGGTACAGTAAAACAATTTAAAATCATCTCAATAAATATTGTTAAGAAAAATCCAATAGATAAAACAAATAATAAAATACATAAGATTCATGTATTTTGCTAGTAATCGAAGTTTGTAGCAAAAATGGACACCACAAAATTAATGTGATAACAACCAACTGCATGGTACAGACATGGAAGACATACAAGTCCCCCAAACCTAATCTGGTGCCAAAAGAGAAGCCCTCTTCTGTCTACATCTCTACAAATGTAGTAGGAAATGGGAGACAGCAAATCCAATCGGTTGTGCTGTGTTTGCTCAAAGAATCCTTAATAAAATTCTAAAGTGCCTAGTATACAAGTTGCGGCACAACGGCAAGATCCATTTCCTTCTATAAGCATGGTAGTATAGGCAGAAGAACAGAACATGGTTTAGGCATTCCTTTGCCTCAGAGCAGGAGAGTCAACTTATATCTGAATCGGAAGAGGGACAATGACATTTCAACGAGAATGTTTGAAATAGTAATCTCCCCAGCCGAACCATAATATACTAAGTTCTAGCTAACGGGGGCTCAATCGCATCCATTTACTCTTCCAGAGAGTAATCATCTTTAAAACCCAGAAAGGCTGAGGTCAGAGAGCCCACATTCTCGGTCCGATGGAGCCCTCATCCATTTGTCTTTAAGGGTGGGCTTTGTTACGCTACGTGCAGTCTCTGGGTTCACCCAGATGTTCCCACACCTGGTCTCTGTTAGATAACATTTAATAAACGCCAACCATGGGATCCTATCGACCCAGGGAGCTTTAACATTGGAAAGCGATACCACAAACTTTTTATGGAGCTGAGATATTAGACTTAGACTTGGGGGTGGATACCCCAGCTGATGAGGGTGCTGTATAAACAAATGATTCTCAGTACCCCACAGTTCTATGATTCAAACTTTAAGGTCTGATTGGTCTCACATCTTAGAATCTTTTGGCGCATCCTCAATGCCTCATTTTATATAGCAATAAAATATTGTCAATAACTATGTATAATGTTGTTATAAAACAGGAAATGATACCTTATCTAATCAATTAATTAAATGTATGCCTTCTACATGTCCTGGGTAAATACAATACAAATCAATATGGGAGTAACAGTGGTTGAGGTTAAAAATTTACTGAACGATTAGCAATTGGCAAATGTTCAGATAGAGAGTATTTGGCAACTAAGCCCTCTATTGTGCACTTTGTTCCCTAGATTGGTGTAGGGGACTCTGTTTCCTACTTGCCTGAATTACTGAATAAATGGCTCCATGAAGCAATTTTAAGAGAAAGAATTGTGATTAACCCAGCCTGCAAAATTAGAAGATTAATTACATTTTGTATGTAGCTTAGTGGTCAAATGTAATGTTGTTCATATTGTTTTAGATTACCACCTATGTTTGAAGAAGCGAAAAAGATTTTACACCTGGTATTTTTAAAGTGTAAGGTGCAAAATCGCTCTGATGCCCTAATTGCTTTAAGATGAGTTCCTTAGATACTAGAGTAGCATCCCAGTGCTGTGGGCGGACTTCTCCAGGGCTGATGCCATTAAACCTTCGAACCAAGCCCCTCTTTCCCTCTCACTATGCAGTTTCTCTCTCTCATCTCAGGCTCTTCTCAGCCCTCAAGGTACTCAGGTTCCTCAGGCAAAACCTTCAAAGGTGGGATCCTGCTCCAGCCAAATGAAGGTTTTCTCTGCCCCCAAAATCCACTAATGTCCATTTCTGTTCACTATCCACAACTGCACAGGAAAACCATTCCGGCTAGCGCTTGGTCGAGGCCTACCACGAGGCAATGCCACCACAAAAGTCTACCTTGGTCTGGTCTCTGAAAGTGTATGGTGTGGCAGGCACTGTTCAAAAACAAATGTTCACAGGACAGCCCAACAGAGACCATTCCCATTGTGTGTCAGCCCTTTGTCCTCTGACCTGCAGAGCAACAAAGTAATTAGCAACTGTGGTATGCAGGGGACTGTAGTTGTGAATATTGTAGGAACTCTTTTTGGTGTTGCTGGGCAATCAGTGGTTACTGGGTTCAAATATGATAATGAACCCCTTTTACCTCTGCTGTCCTGAAGCTTACCAAACTATTGCACCCAAAATGGAAACCTAAGTCTACACCTTTACCACTTGACCCTCAAGGTAGAGAGGCAGAGCAGTCCAAGATTTATTCGGGGAGGTGGTTGAAACTCAGAAATCTATTAAGCACATAACAGCAATCAATAATTCATTGTGCAGCAGTGCTTTTCCTTGAAAAATAAAAAAATACACTTCATTTATATTATGCGGCTAATTACTACACATACAAAGAAAATGTAAATATCTTGATGGCAATAAAAGCAATGTTAAAAAGGGTCATATTCTGTATTCTGTATTAATCCAGTAGGTTGTGGTTCCAGATGTATTTGTGTGGAGATTAAATAATGTGTGTCTCACACCCGCTTGATTGGCACATGGTTGACCTATGTTTTCTGTCCTTCTATTGCACCTTCTATACTTCCAAGATTTTTGTATTTGTACACAATTCTATCCAAGACAAATATTTATAGTGCAGCCTCTATGTGGTGGTGTTATCTGATAAATGAGTTGGTGTGACATTTAAAAATGATACGTTGTACCAGAGAAAGGGTGGGTCACAAGTACCAACCCTGTCATTCACTTATCAATTGTATATTACATTATGTAATCAAACCCTTTTTATCTATGTATGAAAGAGTTGAGGCAGGGTTTTCAACCGAAACATATTTTCAGTTTTTCCACATCGTTTTCTCCAGTGCACAGTAAATTTACCTCACAAACTGCTGGGTAAAATTATGCTCTACAAATTGTTTCTTATATATCACAAGATAATATCCTTACAGCTCTAGCAAGATGCAAGACAAAATTTCATTGTGCAATTTGTCCATACTCGCAACAGGTACACATCTCGAATGGACAAACTTTTTCTATAACTAGACAACATAATTTCATAGTAAATGCATGTATCACTACCCAGTGGATACTGAGGGAATTTGAACCAGGCAAAGGGCATGGTCAGCACATGCCAACTACCAACCATGAAAGATGGGCGAGGATGCGGCCTAATGGCCAGAGCTGGCGACTTCGGAGCTAGGAAGCCAGGATCGAGTCTTGGCGTCGGTTCAACATGCTGTGATTCTGGGCAAATCACTTAAGCTCCCTTTGCCTACCATAAATGAATGTGAATGTGTCCTTAACTGGTTGGTGCTCATGAGAAGCGCAGGTGTTGAAGATTGAACGCCGGTGCTGACGAAATCCACCGGCTCTAATTCAGCACTAGATTGGCCATGCCCTTGAACCAGGCTTTGGCATTGGGAGTCTAGAGCTGGGAGCATCGGTACTGGGGTATGCTCTGTGTCCAGTGCCAAAGGGACATGGCCGCAGGTCACTTCATTTCTGTTCTGTGGTAGTGACTACTGAAACATTAGCAAAGCCAAATGTTTTGCCCTGCACCCAATGCTCAGAACTCTGTTGTTATTAAGGGTACATACACAGAGTTAGGGCATGGCCAGAGGCAGCGCGTTGTGGGTATTGGTGGGTGCAGGGGTACAGTGGGTACGAGGACTGGGTGTCGATGTCTTTGGTGATGTTGTATTTGATGTCAATGACAATGTCACTTTAATGTCATTTTTGAGTTCACAAGCAGTATAACTAATCATAACTGGTGAATTGCATTGACAGAAGGCACAAGTCATTCTGTGACATGCCACGGGTTGAACAGGTCAGAGTGAAGAAGTGAACAATGAAGATTTCCTTCATTCGGAGAGAGGGCTAAAAAACAGGGGATAAGATCTCATGCAAAAATCAACATGAATACAAGGTTGTAAGTTCCAAGGTGGGTGGGAAAGCAGTTTCGTTACTGATTTTTGATATTTCCCTTAATTTATGTTTGTGTTAATTAAGACATCGTAGTACACGCTGCTTTAAAGAACAACTCTCCAATCAACGTTCTTGTTATTGATATTAAGAGCTGCAATTATGATCATGAACACATCGACAAATCATGAGGGAGGTGAGGTTTGATGAGAATATTGGGAAACAGGTGGCTTAAGTAATTCCAAAGGACAATAATAAATACAACAAGCAGACACATTAGGATATGACACCAGGCATACCTTTCATCGAGAAGGGATGTAGAAGTGTAAGTTCTATGGTGATAGGCGGCCGCAAGATATACTATTTCATTGAGCAGTAAGAATGCCTTGTATGTATGTTGTATTTCTATAGTGTGAACCTAGCTAAAGCTCTGTACAGAGTCAAAGACAAGCATAACGTCTGTGAGTGATATGAGTGGTAGCTGGTGTGTGAACTGTTAATGCATTATGATGTACAGGTCTTTAAAGAGGTGCATCTTCACCTCTTTCCTAAATTGGAGCCATGTTGGGGAGCTCTTAATGGATAAGAGGTTGTTATTCCAGATCATGGGGCGGATAGATGGAAAAGCACTGTAAATAAAAGAATAGAACAAGCATTGGCAAAGCCAATAGGTCTCACCTTTGCGTGACCCATTGGCATTGCCCATGTGTTTTAACCATGTTGTACACCAGTGTGGCTACTGTTCAGCATAGCTGAAGGTTAGTGGCATCCAGGAGAGTGGCGTGTAATGGAGTGGCACAGAGTGGAGTGTCATGGAGTGTAGTGGATAGTTATTGAGTCGAGTGACACATGTCATAGAATGGAGTGGCATAGAGTGTTCTTGAGTGGCATAGGGAGCTGTGAAGTGGTGTAGAGTGGAAGAGAGCAGGGTGTCGTGGAGCTGGTGTATAGTGGTGTGGAGTGCCGTAGAATGGAGTGGAGTGTCATGTAGTGGCGGGGAGTTGCGAAGAGTGGAGTGGCATAGAATAGCATGGTGTGTTGTGGAGAGAGTACAGTAGAGTGGAGTAGAGCGGAAGAGAGTGGAGGGGTGTAGAGTGGAGTAGAGTGTAATAAAGTGGAGTAGATTGTCATACAGTGGAGTAGCATTAAGTGTCATAGAGTGGAGTAGCACAATGTGGAGGAGAGTGTCGTAAAGTAGAGTGGAGTTGCATAGAATGTCATGGAGTGAGGAGCGTTTCGCCAAAGGGAGTAGAGTGGAGGGGCATAGAGTGAAGGGGCGTAGATTGGAGTAGAGTGTCGTGGAGAGGCATAGAGTGGAATAGAGTAGAGTGGAGTAGCATAGAGTGTTGAGGATTATCGTGGAGGGAGTAGTTTGTCGTAGAGTGAAGTACAACATCGTGGACTGGCATAGAGTGTCAGAGAATGGAGTGCTGTAGAGTGAAATAGAATGTTGTAGGGTGGAGTAGAGTGTTTTAGAGTAGAGTAGCGTAGAGTGGAATAGATTGTCGTAGACTTGAATGGCATAGAGTGGAGTAGAGTGGAGTGGCATAGAGTGGAGTGTCGTTGAGGTTGTCACAGAGTGGTGAGTCATGGAGTGTCATACAGTGGAGTGTTGCAGAGTAGAGTGGAGTGGCATGCAGTGGAGTAGAGCATTTTAGAGTGAAGTGGCATAGAGTAGAGTAGAGTGTTATAGAGTGGAGTGGCACAGAGTGTTGTGGAGTGTCACAGAGTTGCAAAGAGTGGAGTGTTGTAAAGCGGTGTAGTGGGGTAACTGGAGTAGTGTATCATAGAGTAGAGCGGAGTAAAGTGGTGTGGAGGGGTGTAGATGCAGTTGCATAGAGTGGAGTACAGTGGTGCAGAGTGGCATAGAGTAGAGTGGGATAGAGCCTTGTACAGTGGAGGATGGTGTTTGAGAGTGGAATGGTATAAAGTGGAGTGTCATAGAGTGGTGTAGAGTGGAGTAAAGTGTTGTGGAGTGAAGTAGAGTAGAGTGGAGTGCCCTAATGTAGAGTGGAATATAGTGTCAGAGTGAAATTGAGTAGAGTGTCGTAGAGTGGAGTGTCAAACAGTGGGGTGGCATAGAATGTTATATCATAGAGTGGTGTGGCATAGAGTGGAGAGGCGTAGAATGAAGAGGCATAGAGTGGAGGGCATGTCATAGAGTGGCAAAGAATAGAGTTGTATAAAGTAGAGTGGCGTGGAATGGCATAGAGTATACTAGCATAGAGTCTAGTGGCGTGTCATAGAGTGGAGTGGAGTGTCATAGAGTGGAATGCCGTGTTGTAGAGTAAAGTGGAATGATGTGTTGTAGACTGGTATGTCGTACAGTGTCGTAGAGTGGAGTGATATAGTGTGGAGTAGAATGTCGTAGAGTGGAAAGGCGTGTTGTAGCGTAGGGTGGAGTCAAGTTTGGTAGAGTGGTGTGTCGTAGAGTGTCTTAGAGTGGAGGTTTGTAGAGTGGTATGGCGTAGAGGGGAGTGGAGTGGTGTGTCATAGAGTGTAGTGGTGTGTTGACGAGTGGAGTAATGTGTCATAGAGCGGTGTAGAGTGGAGTGGCAAAATGTGCAGTGGAGTAGAATGGAGTGGAGTGTCGAAGAATGGAGTGGAGTGCCACAGAGTGGAGACAAGTGTCGTAGAATGGATTAGAGTGGCGTAGACTGGAGGGGTATAGAGTGAAGTCGAGTGTTGTAGAGTGGAGTGGTGTAGACTGGAGTGGCGTTGTGTGGAGTATGCTTGGGGTGGTAGCGCACTGTTATTGCAGGCAACACATTTTTAATTGAAATGACCTTAGACATAGAGTTTTACTTATAAAAGTATACAGTGCACAAATAATAATGTGTGGAAATGTCATCATCTAGTATATTGATTTGTCTTGAAAGTATTAAAATATTTGTTTCCACCACACTTCAGTATTAAAATAATATGCTTCATTAGTGCCTTCCTATACTGAAATATTTGCACAGTTCATTTACAGACATTTACATTTGTGAGAAAGAAGCCTTTCCTTTCTCTGCAAGATTGTAACATAGATCCTCTCACTTGGATTTGGTGGAGATCTGGGCATGTATGGTCTCCAATTGTTATGATTAATGTCCAGGTACTGGCGTGCCCTCCAACTCCTCGTCGGTCAACAGCCATAAAGTCATGTGCGGCGCTGCTCACCTCCTTTCAGGTGTCTGAGCCTGGTGTGTCCCTAGTGCTGGCTTCCGTGTTTTCCTGAATGCATTCTGTAATCATGGGGTGGAGCGTCATGGGTTACGCTGAGTCTGTTATGCTGTTTAATGTTTTGCCCCTCAGCTGACAAACCGTGGTCGTTCCTGACTCCGCTCCTGGGTCATTATCACTCCGCGGGGGTTATAAACATTGCCGCCTTGCTCACCGATTCATATGGCAGTCTTTTGAGTGGCTTCAGAGTGCGGCTGTGTTCGTGTGCGTCATTAAGGCCCTCTGTGTGTTCAACCCAGAGCGTCACTGTGTGCGAGTGTGGGCGTGGTCTGCAACGGTCCCGGCAGCTACCATTATGTCCCCTTTTAAGAGGGGCTCCCAGCACTGTCTCCTAGTGACCACGGAATCCAGGTTCCCCGCAGCGCACCAGCGAAAGGCTACAGGGTGCCGGCGGGTTCCATGATTCCACATATGAACGTATGTGCCATGTGCTGAGGTCACCGCATCACTAGGATCTCGGCGATCTCCACGTCGTTCATTTCTATTGCCCCCGAGTCTGATTTGCTGACAGCTGGAGATCACGCCAGTGTTGCGTCATCCGTCGCGGTATTGCTGGGCCAGTTGGGCAGGCGTATCCTTGGTTGTCAGCAGTTTGCCCAGCTTCCCTGGTGTCATTTATGTCTGGGCGCAGGCTCCGATGTCCGTCGCAACTGCCAACTTCATGTCGTCATCCAGATCAGTTCCGGGTTTTATCAGGTAAGCCTCCGGCCCCAAAAGCGTTTTATTACGGATATATGTGGTGGGGAAGGGGAGCCAGCGACGGAGCTCTAACCGAGCGCGTCCGACCCCATTGCTCACGTAGCCACGCCCCATAAATCCTCTCACTGTGATGCAGAGAAAGAAAAGTAAACACCAAGGCCCCTCGGAAGACAGAGTCTGATATTTGGCCTACCTCTTCACAGCAAATGTAACAAGATAGAAAAACAAGATTTAAAGGACTGTTTACAGAGAGCAAGCACTTGTGGAAGAATACAGTAAATAGGCTAAGCTCCATGGGATGGATGAACTCAAGCTGGAAATCCTAAAACAAATAAAGTCAGCAAATAGAAAGCAAGCAAATGTGAGTTACAAAACACAAAGCCAATGGTAAGCCATGGGTGGAATGAATTCCCACAGAAACTTTCAGAATGTCCACAAGATGTTGTTAGCAAGCCAGACAGCTGTGCTGTCTGGTAGGCTTCGACCTAAAAAGTGTCACATAAGTCAAGTATACAGCACTAAAAATAAATAAAGCGAGAAATCACTTCATAAGTGAAGTGTATAGTGTCATAATCCATTGCAGAAACATTTGAATTCATGAGTGAAGAGCTCTGTTGAGTAATTTAGCTAAGATATGGAATGTTCATACAAGTGGTAATAAGAGTCTCTGCAGAAAATTAACATATCAACTATGTTGAATTATTTTAGGCCACAATGAAAAATCCTGGATCACTGACATAATATTGATGCATACAATACAAAAATACAAAAAGATAGGAAAATAATTATTGTTTATAAAACTATTGCCTTTCTATACTTAACTGATAAAACCACAAATACCGAGAACACAAATATTGTTGCAAAAAATATCGATTTCTACATATATCAAAAACAGAAATATCGTTTACAAAACTATCGTCAACTTTAAATAAAGATATTTTATATCAAAATTATTGATTCACACAATATCAACTACAATACTATCGCCAAAATAATCACAATATTATTAAGAAATATTAAGTAAAACATTTTACTCAAAGCAGTCATTTAAAGTAAACATGAAAAATGTCATACAAATGTTTTTATTAAAATGAAAATATTACATCACAAAGTATTTACAATTCAGCGCAAACATATATAACTAAATCAATAACAATATTTTAAAAAAATGCAATTAATTGCAAACATTTATATGCCAACTTAAATGTTAATCAATAAATATATAAATAAAATTATATTCAAAACTATCAAACTGTGTATTAAAACTTAAAAATGAAACTTAAATTAGTGTTTACCATAGAAGGACATAACTGATTTCAAAAATGCAAACTAAAAGTAAACTAACCAATAAAATCAAACTATAAACAACCTTAACCCCCCAAAAATAGGCAGTTAAATAAACAATATAAAATACACTTATTTTGCAGACAAACTACTTCAAATTAGGTCAAACACTGCTAGACAAGAAAATTATGCCAGATTCTCTAATAAGGTCTTGAAAGAAGAAACATATACATCTCGACAACTACCTAACCAACTAAGTAAAACTAGTGCTTAACTTGAGCTAGTGATTGTCCGGTGTTCGGCACTGGCACTTCATTGTCAACACCGGCGCTTGTGATAGTCTGCCACAAGTAGGCACTGTCTGGCTAATTTAGAGATGAGCACAACAACAGTTAATTATTAATTCATTATACATTAAAATTGACTATTACCCGCTGCCCAAGCGTATAGCTTTGAGGGCCTGTAATAGTCAGAATTGTCACTTGCAAGTGTGATGGTTAGTAGTTGTGTTGTTACTATCATTGGCAACCTAGCAGTGGCAATGTGTGGTGGAGGCTGCATGGGACTCAGATTGAGAGCCTTCGCACTTACTCTTTTACAAATTAAGCACAGAGAAAACATTATATTTAAACTAAAAAGTATTCATAAATAAACTTACAATTTTTAAATAACAGTTAATTAACAAAACACTCTCCAACTTCTATTTCTTTACATGTACTACCTAAAATAAAACACCACGACTCTGAAAAGTGATAAGCTGCCAAAAAAAAACAGCAAAAGGATGTAGCAAAGTAAGTATACAAAAATTATTTAAATATATAAACTCACGCCCATAGCGAGTAAAAATAAACCTAATAACCTCAACCTCTGCAAACTACCAACAAATAAACATTTAAAATAAAACTGATGTTTTTTATTTTCTTCCAACAGAAAAGGAATCACCTGATCCACATAACAACAAACCTAAAAGAATACCTGTAAAACAGGGTGAAACATCTAAAAAGAACATACCTTTAAGTATAATAAACAGAAGCACTTGCATAAATGTATGTGTAAATTTCAAACCTGCAACCTTTAAACGTATATATTTATTCATACCATTACACTAGTTTCAGGTACAATGGCATTGCAAGCCAAATATATAACATTCCAGAAAGAAAAGCAATTACTAAGGGCCATATGTAGGTACCTAAATACCGGTCGGTAACGGCCGAAAATCGGTAAATATCCCGTTACCGACCGGTATTTAGGCACTTGAGATGTAGGTGGCTGATTTTCAGGATTCGGTAATTTACCGAATCGGAATTTTAAGAAATCGGTAAAATACCGATTCGGTAAATTACCGAATCCTGAAATGCTATGTAGGGGGCACTCAAGTGAGTGCATTTCTGTTTCTGGATTCGTTATTTACTACCAACTACAAGTTGATGGTAAATGACGAATACCTTTGAAAAAGCAATTTTGTGCTTTTTGGAATGTGACATGTGGCAGACATACATGCCCTTAGGGCATGTATGTGCGCCACGTGTGCACACATGCACGATTCAGGAGTGCAACAGGGTGTCAATGTGACACCCTGCCACCCATGAATATGCTCCCCCTATTCCCGATTCGGTATTTACCGAATCGGTAATAGTGAATGGCTTCCCATTCATTCCTATGGGCCTCCAGGCCCATAGGAATGAATGGGAAGGGATGCATTATCACCGAATCGGTAATTACCGATTCTTAAATACCGAATATTACCGATTGAAATTGGGTATTTAAGAATCGGTAAATATAATTTACCTACATATGGCCCTAAGTCACTTAAGTTACGCTAACAACCAAGAAAATGCATCGACAGAAAATATGAATTGGGAATATACAACATTTTATTCTAATGCATGCTATGGGAGGGCCACTACAAAAGATGATGTTGTAATTCATGTAAGAGAACACAGCCACCCAGAAAATGTGACAGAAATAGAATCAAGGATGGTTTTGTAGGATATAAGAGAGGCAAGCACTAGCTCCCAGGAACCTACAACCAAAATCATAAAAAAATTCTGCCTACAGTCTCCCAGCACAACACAGGGCAACTACCACCTGTACCCACTTAATAATGATTAATTGCACAAACTAAAAAATCACCCAATGATATTCCTCCTTAAGGTATTAAGACAAAGAAATGCCTGAACATTTGGAGGCATGATCAAGCAGCGCATGATGTAAGTCACTATTCACTAGTGCTCCCGCACCCTCATTGAAAATCTTACCACATCCCGGCACTGTCACCACTCAACAGACACTCCTTGTGGCTGGGGCCAGAAGGGGCTCCCAGGGAACGATGAGGAAGACTTAGGGTCCTGAAATCAAGGCCTTGTATGGGGCTGAGGGGCCGATTCAAAGAGGCACTGCAGAACCAAGGTGGCAACTGTGTAGTCCCAGCAATCGGGCGGCTGAGAGACGAGGATGCGACACTGCGGCCAGTCCATCGGAGCTGTGTCGACCTCAAGGATGGTGTGGCCCTGGGGCCTGAGAGCAACCAACAGACCCTGCAACAGAGATGAGGTCTTCCTGCTGAGATCACAGCCTGGTGCCCACAAACACCAAAAGCACTGTGTGGTGCCTGAGAAAGCGCCAGAAGATCATGAGAGGGGCTAAGAAGACCATCCTTAGAGGCTATGGAGACCTCACACACCTTGAGCCGGTCCGAGGAAGGTGCCCAGCGCTAGGGGGTGAGAGCAGGGGGGGAAAGTGGTGCCCCCCCATCGGTAAGAGACTT
The DNA here is from genome assembly GCF_964204655.1 of Triturus cristatus. Lineage (NCBI taxonomy): Eukaryota > Metazoa > Chordata > Amphibia > Caudata > Salamandridae > Triturus > Triturus cristatus. The sequence goes on along the minus strand of NC_140594.1, from coordinate 1,001,945,972 downwards.
ACACTCTAGCCATGCTGAGAACCAGCCAGGGGGACCCCCAGGTGTGAGCAAAGTGGTGGAGGCCCTTGGGGGTGCTTGCACCTCTGACATCTGTGAGAAAGGGTACTTAGCAGACTGGAGCATGCACAGAAGTTGCTCCAATCAACCCCGACAACCGACTTCCGAGACAACTGTGACGACTGCTGCATGTGCCGCCTGCACCTAGATGGAGGGGTTTGGGGACTGGTGGCCCACCTAACCAGACCCCGATCACTGACACATTTGGCTGTCCACTACCATGGAGAAGGATAAAACCTTAGCAAACCACTGGAAGCTAGACAAATTCGCCAAACCTTTGGTGCAGCAGCCACAAGGGAAGGAGATTGGCGGGCCAGATTATTATCATCCAACTAGGTTCCATCAATTGCTGAAACAGAGATATCTCTTATTTACACACTCTTTAACAAATAAGACTCAACACCTATTGATGCAAACACATTTTTATATCAAATAACATAAGTTGAAAAATTACTGGTACAAATATAGTTTTCTTTTGTAGAAACAGTCATGTTTCTTGAATACTGCACAATCCTTGCCAAACCATAGTATTTATAAGTGGTGGTCATTCCCGATTCTTGCGCGGTGAACCTTGATTTGCATGCATCAATCTGTGTTGAGTCTTATTGTTGAAGAGTGTGTGGAAAAGCAATATCCCTGTTTGAGAAATTGATGAAAGGAACCTAGTCATTAATGATTGAAGTGTTATTGCAGTTGACAGATTTTTTTTTAATTTATCCTGTTACTTTTGTTTTGTACAATATCAGCTGGGACTGCAGCAGACGGAGAGCCTCGATCCGGGACCGATGTTATACTTTTTTTTTTTGGGGCATATTTATATAGGCAAACTCGACCCGAAGGTATTGGAGCGCTTTACATGAGCACCGTATTTACACTACACATTCAGGCACGGGGAGATTAAGTGATTTGCCCAGAATCACAGGATGTGGACGCGACCCCGAGGCTCAAACCCTGGTTTCCAGCACCAAAGTCGGCAGTCTAGCCAATGGACCACATCCTCTCCCCAATGAGCCATGGAATCCTCCCGTCATGCCCTAGAGACCAAATTGGGAAAGTTGGTGTGGATGTGGCATTACTTCGTCAGAACCATGGGACACGTGGCTGAAGCCGAAACGCGCATTACTACACTTGAGAGCATGGTGAGGGTTTTGAATCAGACTGTCCAAAAGCTGAAGGGCATATCTGGAGAACTGGCGTCACGGGTTGAAGATTCAGAGGGGCGCTATCTGAAAAATAGCGGTTCATGGGATTTCCAGATGGTGTGGAGGGCTCTCTGCAAGCCTTTCTCCTGCTGAGCCAACATTTGCAGTGTTTCCTGATAGAGAGAGCCCACAAAACCCTGAATGGAGGCCCCCTTCAGTGGCAACCCCGAGGTTCATGAACGCTTCGTTTCTAAACTACAGCGATAGAGACTTGATGCTCCTTACGGTCTGAGAACTGGGGGAGGGTATGCACGAATCCAGACAAATTCGTATACTCTCAGTTTTCACCAAATTGGTGCAACAACAGAGAAAAGCCTTTGAACCAGTGAAGCAGAAACTGCAGGCCATGGAGGTCAGATACATGATGCTCTACCCGGCCAAGCTCAAGGTGATCTTCCAGGGTTAAGCCATCAGGTTTGACCACCAGACCAAGCATGGGAGTAGATAGAACGACTGTTGCGGTGGTCGGAACCCAGGCGACACCCCCGAGACACTTCTACCATAGACAAGGATAAGAAAGACAGGCCTCAATGACACTGGACTTGGAGAGGTCACCTTGGGTTTAGGACCACGAAGAAGGAAAGACAGCCTGTCCTCCCGTAAAATTACATCAGGGGCACACTCCTCGGACACAGACATTGGGTCCCTCCATCCCTGCAGGATACATAAGTAACTCTAGAGGGGTTACCATTTTAGCCAGGAAGATTCCCTCCTTTCCAGGTGGCAAGGAGATGGGCCAACCCTCTATGTAGCCATAAAGGGCAGGTTGTGACGGAGAGAAGTGCTAATCCTTAGCGAGTCCCCCTGCCATCTACCCCCCTAGGCTTTAGAAGCGGACACTAGACATCTGGGCCCCATCCTTATAGGTGCAGACTGTGATCTTCATATAATGGGTGGGGATTTCAAAGAGGTAATGGACAGGAAGATGGACAGGCACACTCTCCAAACGCCACAATCCAAAACATCAACAGAACTTGCACATTTCACCCACACGATGGGATTGGGCGATATTTGGAGGATCCTTCAACCACGAAGGCCACAATAGTAGTTTCTCTCTGGGTATTACAGGACCCTTTCAAGATTTGACTATATATTTGTACCGGAGGCGGAGAGGTCCTGGTTGAGGGACACTCAGTACCTGGCTCACTGGATATCAGACCACTTGCCTCTGTTCATACTTGGTAACTAACAGCCTACAAGATCATACAGCTGGAGGCTGGATGCCTTGACTTAGAGGGACGCAGAAATAGTGGAGAACCTGAAATCTGACACCCAGCTCTGCCTCAAAGAAAATGAGGGGTCAGTGACCTCTACGTTAACCCTCTGAGAGGCCTACAAAATGATACTTAGGGATAGGGCCCAAACCTTAATCTCGATAAAAAAGAAACAGGGAGGAGAAGACGCAACAGCTGGAGCATAGTCTCCTCCACCTGGAGCAGACCTAGACAAACACCAGAGACAAGGTGTTGGACCCGGCCTCGTGGCGTGGTCTTAACCCTCTTGGTTTGTGCTCGTCCCCCCCGCACCGGCCTACACGGGCCGCCCTTTCAGGCCACCAGAGACCTCTCCTCCCTTCGAGGTCCCCCTCGGATTGTGTCCATTTGCCTACACCCGCCTCGGCGGCCCCCTTTTCCAGGCCGCACAGGAACCCCTCATCTCTTCGGGGTTCCCCCCCATGCTTGCTCCACGCACCAGCCCGCGCAGCCCGGCTCCCCCCGGCCTCGGCCCCAGCGAAGCCCCGACATCGAGGCACCAAGATCTGGCCAGGGGGCACCACGTGGCCACTTCACCTCTCCCGGAGGAGGAGAGTTTCGATGGGACCCCCACCGTCCCCCCACACCTGGGTGCGACCGTCCTCCGGCCTCCCCGGGCCTGGCGCCTCTCCCGCTGGGCGTCTGGCCTCTCCCAGCCCGGCCTCTCCGCCCCCCCCCAGGCGCGAGGGTCCGGACATCAAAGAGCTCCAAACCTATATCTGGGGCAACCCCGCAAGGGAACGGAGTTGTATCCCGGAGTCAAGAGCCCTGCTGATGGAATCGCGGCTGACCCTACGGAGAAGAACTCTTGCTTGACCCTGTACCACGAGCCCAGCTGACTGCGTCGCGGCTCCACCTTATTGAGACAAAGAACCTCACGGAACATCGGGGCCCTGCTGACGCCGTCGCGGCCCAACCTCGCTGAAGCCTCCCCCAGAGCCCTGCTGACGTCGTCGCGGCTCGAGCTGAACTGAACCACCTGAAGAGCCCTGCTGACCTGGTCGCGGCTCCAGCTCCACTAACTGATCCCCAGAGCCCTGCTGACGTCGTCGCGGCTCGTGCTGAACTGAACCACCTGAAGAGCCCTGCTGACCTGGTCGCGG